>NC_052101.1:33116137-33416137 GCF_015852505.1 Tachyglossus aculeatus
GGTTTAAAGAAATACCATTATGCAATTTTTTTAAAGCTTTTACCTATTCTCTTTAAACAGAATGATTTAAAAAACTTGAACCAGTAATACTTATAAAGGATGATTAATTATTTTCAGGAAAGCTGGTCCCCAGTACTTGAATCTTAGCAAAGCCTCCTTTTCTTTTAAGGCAACAACATTATCCCAAAATAGGGCGTATTACTTAGATATTGCTACTCATATTTGCTTAAAATATGAAACCAGAACAGCATTTGCTTGGAATCAGTTGTTTATTAGTTCTGTCATTACTGCATACATTCTAGAAGTATTCCTATATGTCTCACCTTTCATTTTATTAGGGCCTTTATAACCTCTTCAAACTGCAATGTAGCAATTTGCTATATTTTTTTCTGAGTATCCATTTCAATTAAACAATACTATTTGGGTTTAATAAAACACCGCTTGATGTCCTTAGGGTGAAAGGACTGAAAGAGCTGATCTTATTATTACCATCACAAATGAATGCTTGCTTTTAGACTGATCTGTTCGAGAGCAGAGACCCATGGTAGTGATGTATTTCCAGGGCTTACTATGAAGTGGGCCTTTAATAAATGTTAAATAATGCAAATTTAAATCATAGTCATGGTAATAGCTACTGTATAGAGATGCATAAACAAATGGGGAGGAGCCTTGCCAGATGGCAGCTTTAGGATTGGGTGATTTTCTCCAAAAGCACCATTCCAACACATTGCACTATCTCCTCAAATCCTATGTTCATCCCTGGTGGCATTTAATTTGCTCTGTTTTTATCAAAATGAGGGCAAATACAATTTATACCTGAGGGTGGAAATGGGCCAACAGGGAAGAAACTGAACAATCTATTGGACAAATTTCTCACTTGAAGCTGCACTCCAGAGATAATGCTCCCTTAGTAGGAGTATTTATTCATTCAATCGTATTTATTGAGCGCTTACTGTGTGCAGAGCACTGTACTAAGCGCTTGGGAAGTACAAGTTGGCAACATATAGAGACGGTCCCTACCCAACAGTGGACTCACAGTCTAGAAGTGGGCTCACAGTCTAGAAATTTATTTAGCATTTAGTATTTATTAAGGGCTTACTATGAGCTAGGTGGGAGTTTTACTATGTGCTGTTTCCACTACTGGCTTAGTGGATAGAGCTCTGGGAGTCAGAAGTATCTCGGTTCTAATACCAGTTCTGCCACGTGTCTGCTGTGTGACCTTGGGCAAGTCACTTCTCTAAGCCTCAGTTACCTCATTTGTAAATTGAGTGTGAGTCCCGTGAGGGGCAGGAACTGTGTCCAACGTGATTAATGCTTATCTGTCCCAGAACTTAGAACAGAACTTGGCATTTAGTGAGCACTTAACAAGTACGATAATTACTATGCCACACTGCTTCTCAAAAGTATTGAGGGTGATATTCACAAACATCTCCAGAGACCACATTTTCTCCTGGAGGCTTTCTCAAAATAATCTCTAATATCCCCAGTTTATATTCTCCAACTGCCTTCCATTCAGCCTTTCCATTCCATCTAATCAATCAATCAATCAATCAATCAATCAATCAATCGTATTTATTGAGCGCTTACTGTGTGCAGAGCACTGTACTAAGCACTTGGGAAGTCTAAGTTGGTAACATATAGAGACAGTCTCTACCCAACAGTGGGCTCACAGTCTAAAAGGGGGAGACAGAGAACAAAACCATACTAACAAAATAAAATAAATAGAATAGATATGTACAAGTAAAATAAATAAATAAATAAATAAAAAGAGTAATAAATATGTACAAACATATATACATGTATATATATATATGTTTGTACATATTTATTAAGGTCATTAAGCCATTAAGGTCTTACAGTACCACTTGGGGTACCTTTGTGCTGCCTCAGGAAGCAGTGTGGCCTAGTGGATAGAGCACAGGCTTGGGAGTCAGAAGGACCTGGGTTCATTCCTTCATTCAATCGTTTTTACTGAGTGCTTACTTTGTGCAGAGCAATGTACTAAGCGCTTGGAAAGTCCAATTCGGCAACAGATAGACACAATCACTAACCAACAGTGGGCTCACTGTCTAGAAACGGGAGAAGGTTAGATTAGAAGGTTCTAATCCTGGCTTCGCTACTTGTCTGCTGTGGGACCTTAGACAAGTCACTTAATTTTTCTCTGCCTCAGTTATCTCATCTATAAAATGGGGACTAAGACTATGTGGGACAGGGACTGTGTTCAACCTGATTAGATCTACCCCAGCGCTTGGTGCAATGATCAGTACAAAGTAACTGCTTAACAAAAACCATAAAAAGAAAAAAATTATATACTCTTATATGTCATCATATTTCCAACTTTTTAAAGAGTCTGCCTCCCTTGCTATATTGTAAACTCCTTGACAGCAGAGATCAGGTACACTAATTTCACCAATTTCTATTGCAATATCCTTGCACTTAGTATGCTTGGCATAGAGTATGTGCTCAATAAATGTAAACCCATTGATTGACTTTGTAGGTGTGTTAATTTCTTTTCTTCTTCCATTGGGTAGAAGTTGAACTTGCTAAATCCTAAATTACTCCAGTTCCCAAACAGCTCAGATTCATTTTCAAGTGTTTATATTTTTAAAACTTCTTACTTTACAAGTGTCTTGTCTATAATGAGGTCTTTTTACTCTTTCCTATGCTCACTATCTGTTGCCTAAGATGGTGAGCAATTATATGCATTACCTTTTCCTTACTGTATCCGTTCTTGAGTGATAAATTATTCTCATTTTTATTATTTCAAAAAGGGCTTTGATTAAATCCATACCTACTGATTCTCTCTTTTGACACTATGTAATTTTACTAGCAATGAATGTTCATAAACAGTTGGAGTGAAAAATCCATAAAGCTATTTCAGCTTTAAGTTCCATTTAACATCCCTCAAAAATGATTTCATCAATGTGTTTCCATTAGCTGGTTCTCTGCCCAATAACTGAATTCCACACAATCAATCAGGAACTTATAAAGCATGTGACAGGATCTATCTAAAGTGTTTTGAATCTCTGTAAAGATTCGCTCAATAGCTCTTTTCCCTACTGGAATAGGTAGGGGGTAAACCTGTCACAATATCTCAGATGTACTCAGTCACTATAGTAACGATAGCAGATTTCTGGTATTAGAAAAATGATGCCTCACGTTTAATGCTCCACTTTAGATATTCTCCTACCTCTGGAAGCCCCATTTCCCACTTTGTGCCTGAGTAGCCTCTTTTTTTGGAATTGTTCCAAGTGCCCTTTTTGGCTGATCTCATGCAAAGAGCCACTGAGAGTCAATGCTATTTATTGAGCATCTACTGAATGCAGAAAACTATATAAGCACTACACAGAAGCAAAGCACACCAACAATTTCAAGAAATGTACAATAGCCACTGAGCTCAGCTCACTGGCTATAGCGTGGGCTCAGTGGAAAAGAGCACGGGCTTTGGAGTCAGAGGTCATGGGTTCAAATCCCACCTCTGCAAATTGTCAGCTGTGTGACTTTGGGCAAGTCACTTCACGTCTCTGGGCCTCAGTTACCTCATCTGTAAAATGAGGATGAAGACTGTGAGCCCCCCGTGGGACAACCTGATCACCTTGTAACCTCCCCAGCACTTAGAACAGTGCTTTGCACATAGAAAGTGCTTAATAAATTCCATTATTATTATTATTATTATTATTATTACAATTGAATAGGGGAGATGAACAAACTTACATTTTTTTTTACAAAGAGTAGAAACAGGAGAAAGCATGAGGATATAATACATGGCAGCTGAATATTGTGTACAACTAAATATTCTCATTTATGCATGCTAGGGATGGGTATAAATACTTAAGTGATAAGGGTGGCTTTGGAATTGACACTATTTGAGGTGTTGGGTATTAATCAGGGAAGAATGACCTCAGTTAAAAGTAGAAACTTTACTTGAGAAGTTGTACCATTCCCAGAACGAATTGACAATGAGGATACCTCTTCCTTCGTCTCCCATTCACATCTAGAGAAGCAGCATGGCTCAGTGGAAAGAGCACGGGCTTTGGAGTCAGAGGTTGTGGGTTCAAATCCTGGCTCCGCCAATTGTCAGTTGTGTGACTTTAGGCAAGTCACTTAACTTCTCTGTGCCTCAGTTCCCTCATCTGTAAAATGGGGATGAAGACTGTGAGCCCCACGTGGGACAACCTGATCACCTTGTATCCCCCAGCTCTTATAACAGTGCTTTGCACACAGTAAGTGCTTAACAAGTGCTTTGCACATAGTAAGCGCTTAACAAATACCATCATCATTATTATTATTATTATCATCTCAAAGCAAGAGTTCAAATCACCTAACCACTCTCATCATTTTGAATGTAAAAAATGTTGTGGGCTAAGGAGGTCTCAAAATTACGCAGGTTTTTGTTTTTTTTAAAGTCCTGAGGAATTGGGGGCAAGAGGGTGAGCAAGGAGGACATTCCACATTCTTTTCCTTTGGGGCTGAGATGCACAATGTCCGCTAGCACCACAAGCCATCAGTCACCATGGTGCTGAAGAATGAATCCTGTGAGTGGGAAAGAGATTCTACTAAGTGTGGAGGTGCTCATGGTGATGCTCTGAACAGGCTTCCCAAATGATACTGCTTTAAATTGATTAATTGATATCCATAATTCATTTTCTTGTCTGCCTCCACGTATAGACTGTAAGCTCCTTATGCTCAGGGAACATGTCTATCAATCAATCAATCGTATTTATTGAGTGCTTACTGTGTTCAGAGCACTGTACTAAGCGCTTGGGAAGTACAAGTTGGCAACATATAGAGACAGTCCCTACCCAACAGTGGGCTCACAGTCTAGAAGGGGGAGACAGAGAACAAAACCAAAAATATTAACAAAATAAAATAACTTTACTATAGTGTACTCTCCTAAGTGCTTAGTTCATTGCTCTGAACTCTGTAAGCATTCAATGAATAACACTGATTGAAAGAAGTTGAAGTGTTTTTTTTTTTTCTGAGGTTGTTTCTATGTTTTTCTCTCCCCCTTAAGATTTTGAGCTCATAATCGGCAGGGACCGTCTTCAGTTTAAATGTTCTTTTAGTATACTCCCATGCCCCAAGTTCCAAATTGTACATACTGAAAATCCTCATCCAATACTGTATAACTTAGGAGGATGATATCCGATCAAAATATTTCATACTGAAATTCTGCCCCTTTGAATTGTTGTCAATACATAATAATAATAATGATGGGTTTTTTTTGTTAAGCACTTACTATGTGCCAAGCAGTGTTCTAAGTACTGGGAAGGTTACAAGTTAGGTTGACCCACGTGGGGCCCACAGTCTCAATGCCCATCCTACAGATGAGGCAACTGAGGCACAGAGAAGTCAAGTGACTTGCCCCAAGTCACACAGCTGACAAGTGGCGGATGAGGCATTAGAACCCATGGCCTCTATGAAACAAAACATAAAGATGTTCCATGTCTCCCCATTCACGTTTTTATATTTGCTGTACTTATAATGGTTTTATTGAACAACAAAAACAGTATACAAAGAACACTTTTAATCATATCCTGGATAATTATAACTCCCCCACAATTTCTATACACATCTCCTAATCAGTCCTCAGACAAATATTTTGTTGTACCACTTATAAGATCTAGTGGAGTAGATATGGGTCTTCTTAGTACGGAAAGCTCCAAGCTCTTATTATAGTGTCAGGTACTTAACAGACATTCAATAAATGCCATTGATGGAATGTAGTATGGATTTCCATAGTGTAGAATGTATCTCTGATTTCAAATAGTGTTACTGATATAAGATAAGCCATTATACTATACAGTCTTTAATGTTATTATTGCCTTTCCCTCCAAAGAGCTCAATGCCCTTCACATTGGTCAGCTGTATTTCTTGAAGGGAATATTCCTGAATATTTTCCCCCTTTTCAGTTTTTTTATGCATCTTGTAAAGCTTAGTGAGAAATGCTAACTTTAGTGAACACTGATTGTCGATACAAAGCTATCACTTTCCACTTGCCAGGCAGCCAGCCTTCTCTGGCCTGCCTAGCTTTTCTAGTCCCCAGTTTTCACTGTCCTCTGTTGCCATTCAGAAATTTATTCCACTTACTAGCTGTGTGGGGGGAATTACAGAACAGATTCACTAGCTCAGCTAGGCTGCAGCTTTCAAGCAGGAGACAAACAGAGTCCCGCTGCAGAAATACTCTGAAGCAGCTAAAACAAACATTCCCTTTCTTTTAATCCTTAATGCATCCCGGAAACAGATACTGATTTGGGGACAAGTATTATCCTCATTTTACAGACTGATTTACACAACCCAAGTGAAGTGGACAATTGAGCAGTTTTCTGTTCAGCTTGTTCCACATGGATATTTCTGGACCCAGAGTGGATTTCAACCTGAGCTATCCAGTTAGGTTAAATGTCTGGAGCAAATCAATCAAATAACTGGTCAACCTTCCATGTAATCTGAGCTGTTCAGATCCAGCTAGTGCAAAAATCCCAGGGAGTTTTGAACTTGGGACTGCATCGTGGTATATCATTGAATGAGAGCTAATGTTCCTAATCCTACCTAAATTCAGTACCACTCAAGAGAGATAAGGGAATTAAGGATTCCCACGGGCAACCAATTTATAGAGCTATATAGGCCCCAATCAATCAATTGTATTTATTGAGTGCTTACTGTGTGTAGAGCTCTGTGATCATGACCTAAAAACTCCCAGACAATATTAAAATCAGAATTAGTAATACAAATAGATCACAATACAGAATAATTAAAGGGGACTTTGTCAAGAAATTATTTCAGTACTCCTAAATGTTTAAATCCATCACCCAACGTAGCGGTCCGTCTCATTATCGGGCCATCATGCAGTTGTACCAGGCTTGGCTGCTTGGGAAATTCTGAGAAACTGTGGTTCCAGCTGAAATCACTCACAAATTATGTTCAAGATTAAAAGTACACTCCCTAACCTCCCTTTTTACCCTAGATATAGTTTGGAGATGGAGAAAATACACTACACAGAGAGAAGTTAGGTGCATTGCTCCATAGCCAGCTGTAGCAAAACAATAACAACAACAACAACAAAATCTCCAGTTCTGCCTCACATTGGAGTGCAGGTAGAATTTTTCACCCTCCTAGAATACTCCAAATGATCCTGGAGGTGGGGGAATCTGAACTGAACCAACTTGTGACCTAGCTAAAAAAGAAACCAGAAAACCAGGGAGATTGTTTGATAAAGGCCAAGGTGTAAAATGGGAGACCCTAGTATGAAATACATTTCTCCCAACTCTCAACCTTGCTTCATACTGATTGGACATTACTGACTCTCAGGGTAGAAGTCATAGAACAGTAAAAGGAGTTCGTAATGTGCTACAAAGCAAGATGTCTACATCCTGGAGTGGTTTCTGGAGCATCTCAAAAATCGTTGCACAATTAAGCCCTTTTTTATGTGAGGTAGTCACAGACAGATATAGAGTGCATGGACACATTACATTTTTTTGGTCATTTAATAAATGGTAGCTCATACAAAATAAATCAGATCCAGCTCTAAAGGTTTTGAACTCAAAAGCAATCATGCATCCATTTCTATCCAAAACCTTCAAGAGGTTCTTAAATTTCCAACTACAGCATAGCTCCCCTGCCTTTGGTCATTAAGACATCAGTTTCCTCTACGATGCACATTGTATATATATTATGTGCAAATATTTTAGTTAGTATTCTTTCATACCTTTTATAGTCTATATCCTATAATCCTATCAATTATAGCTTATGTCTTCTTGGCCTATTTGTGTATTTGGTGATCCTGTGTTCCACATTAGATTAAGAAATTTGAGGGATAGTGAAATACTTTGCATCTTGTAGCCCCAATTATTATTAAAGGAAACCTCATAACATGGTATTTGCAAGCAATGGACCTAAAGGAAGAAAGAGACAAATGAAGCTATGTATTTTGTTAAACTTCAGAAGAGAGCACAGCTCAGTGCATATGTTCCTGAGAACCTCCCCAGAACCGACTGACAGACACATGCTAGACTGAAAAACCAATGCTTGATTTTAGCAGGAAAGTTTTTCATTGCAATTGAATCCCATCCACCCTCCCCAGGCTTCCTCTAGCATTTAACAAACTGTTAATGCCAAACATTTGCAGTTATTATGAGTTGTTTCCAGGATACCTAGCAAATGCTCTCTTTTTAGGAATAAGAATAAATTCCCTAACCTAGGAGGTGGACATGCTGAAGTAATTTTAACAGAAATCCTGGCATAGAGTCAGAATCACATCACACATTTGCTAAACATCACAGTACAAGGAGGAAGAAACCCAAGGAGGCTTCAAACATATGTACTGAAATATCCTAGCAGGGGATAATGAGAAAGACTAACTAGACAACTCCAACCACCAATAAAACAGACCTCATACCTGGTGTGTTATTAAACAAAAACAAAACAATCAATGAAGGAATCATTCAAGGAGGAAGCATCAGCATTTCAAATGAATGTGCATTCATTTTATTTGGGACTAAAACCCCACTGAAAAAGGCTATATCCTGACAAATCAGTAGATAGCAGGGTCAAAATGGAATTTAAAAAGGAAATGCAGTTGGACCAGGTGCCCTAGAGAGCCAGATGCATTAGCAGAGATGTCAGCAGAATGTTTAAGTGGGGTAGCTAGCTGTAGTTGATGACCTATGGAAAAAGCTTCTATAGATATTATCCCACCAGGCTAAGTGATTCATATTTACATGCTCCATGGCACAACCTAGGTAGGCTGTTCTTGTTACATCTGATGGCTCCTGAAGGGCTTGATGCTTCTTGTGACTCAGTCATAAGGACTCTATAAAAGGTTTTGACAACCAAAACTACCTATAGACTGTAAATTTGTTGTGGGCAGGGAATGTGCCTATTTACTGTTATATGGTACATATATAGTACAGTGCTCTGCACACAGTAAGCACTTAATAAATACGATTGATGATGATGATGATATGGTACTCTCCCAAGTGCTTAGTACAGTGCTCTGCACACAGTAAGTGCTCAATAAATACAATTGATTAACTCACCAACAACTTCCTAGGAAAACCTAGTTTGGGTTGTTCCTCAGGGAGCTCAATACCTGCTTACTGATTTATTGATGCTCAGTGCAACTAGATTATTTTCTACAGCATTAGCACTTTGGGGAAGAAGACAATATTTTTCAAATTCAGTTTGTTCTGTTAATAATTTCACAAGGCCTTGATTTAGTGTCAGTTTCAATTTTTCTGCCAAAGCACTGCTATGTTGCCCAATCAAAATTTTAAGCTATAACTGTCTTGTGGGGCGGGGGGGGGGGTGGGTGTCTCTGCTTCCTTTAAACAATTCAATATTTAGTACTTTGTCCAACTAGTGTAAAAATTCTTTAAGGATTGAAAAAATATTGAAAAAATGGGGATGAAGACTGTGAGCCCCCCGTGGGACAACCTGATCACCATGTAACCTCCCCAGCACTTAGAACAGTGCTTTGCACATAGCAAGTGCTTAATAAATGCTATCATTTTTATGATTATTATACCCATTTCTGTATTAAGATAAGCAGAGCCAATCATCACCACTTCTGCTCCCAAAACTGTAGGAATTCCCATTCCACTCTGCAGACTCTAACAGACCATGTCATAACAAAAAAAGAAAATTAGCAGATTCCTTGCCTGTTAGATTCTTAGCACAGTGCTCTGCACACAGTAAGCGCTCAATATATATGACTGAATGAATAAATGAATGAATGAATTCTGGGCTGCAGTATGCTTTTGGTAAGAGCCAAGCAATTTCAAACCTTCCAGAGAACTGGTAGAAAGATGGAAAGAGAAATGCTGTGAGGGAAAGAAGAGAGAAATCCACCTTTTCTAGGATTGCTTATATTTCTCAGAGGGCACTGGGGCTTTCTGAGAGGTGTCTGTCTTCACTGTCAAGGATGGAAAGCTAAATTACCTCTGAGAAAAGCTAAACCTTTCTCTGTTTCTTGCAGCTATCTACTCTGGACTCTGCTAGGAGAAGAACTGTCTCTGCTTTGCTGAAATCTATTTTAAGGGTGGGTATGGTGAGTTTTCTGTCTCTGCTAAACACATATCCTACAGCTACTATGAGCCAACCCGGGACTCTGTCTGACCTGATTAACTTGGATTGACCCCAATGCTTAGAACAGTGCTTAACATACAGTATGTGCTTAGTACAATTATCATTATAATAATTAGTATAAAATAGGCCAGGAGGACAAAATTTATGTTTGGGATTTAGAATGCCATCTCTTTCTGGGAAAAAGCACCGATGTGCCTTAGGGGCCTGATCTGAGCACATGATATGGAGTTTCTGCAATCGATCAGTTTCTGAATGGACATCTTTAAATCTTAGTAGCAAAATCTCCATTTAAATCTACTTTTGGTATTCATTCCAACTGGAATAGATTATAATTGCTGGTCATCATTCTGTCTGAACTATTGCAGTCATGGGTCCCAGGGCTTTTGAAGTGCCTGGATCCTGGCAAGACTCCCCCTACTCCCTTTATTCCTTTTGAACGTCTTGTGGGCAGGAGGGTTAATAATGTTACTTCTTAGGCTTTGCAAGTCAGCAAGGAGACTCCAGTCTCACATCATCATCAATTGTGTTTATTGAGCGCTTACTATGTGCAGAGCACTGTACTAAGCATATGAGACCACCCTAGCCCAGCACCTGTTGGAGAGGTGAAGACATCAAGGTTGGTGATTACCTGCATCCACGTCTTTTGAATTTTATGTTTAAAAACCTCATTATTTCTCATTTGTTTTCCGAATTGGAAACCTTTGGTAACCATAATGCTGCTTTGCAAAAACCAACTGAAAAATCAATGAAACTTACTGCTCTTGGCACCAACCGAAATAAATATAATAAGGATAATAATAATATTTTGCTGTGTGTTTTTAGTGTGAAAAGTGGTACTCTAAAGCACTGGGGAGAATATAGAACATTAATTCAGACACTTTCTCTGGGCTACAAGTGACTCATAATATAAAGGTGGGAGAAAGCAGCCAAGCAGGGTAGTGAGACAGACTAGAGAGAAAACTAAAATAAATTAATAAAAATGACAACTGTAAAACAACAGTCTTTTAGAGCCTGGAGGGAGAAATCTGTTTCTTTAACTTCTCAGCTCCAAGCATGGCCAAACTGAAATTTCCCTTCCTCCATTTCTTAGTTTGTGATGGGAGCAACTGCATATCTTCCATTTTAGCAGCAGGTGAGATTTGGTTCCTACAGTGTTCTGTGTAATGGCGGAGATGATTCTGGCCCTTAGAGCAACTCAATAAACAACGATTATTATTACTTCCTTACAGGCAAGGGCAGTGTGTATGGAACAGATATCTTGTGGCTCAAGTGCATCTTTTTCAAAAGTGAAGGACTGTTGGTGGCCAAATCTACAGTGAATTTGATGTCATCAAGATGAATGAAATTTCTCAGATTCACTTACTGCCCCTTCACAGCCCCAAATCCTGCACAACTCTTACGGGGCCCTATCTAGTAGGTGCTCCAATGAAAAGTAAAATGATTTCATTTCCCTTCTTGGTTCCCCATTGCTTATGAGTCTTTTACAACATGGAATTACAGAAAAGAAACATGTGTCCAAGGTTTGGGAGGCTTTCCTTCTTCAGGATGCAACAAAATATATGACTACATTTATTATACTTAAGTATTTCACTTATTAAGCCCCATACTATGAATATGAATGAGGTTCTTTCCCATAATTGATCCTTTAGTAGGAAACAGAAGAACTGCTTAGGAAATTCTGGGTTTAACAATGAAATTTGCATTTTTTTTCAAGGAACTCCTAAAGGGTCATATTCAGGATTCTTCTAAAAAGCACCCATAACACACAGAAACAGGCCTGAACAAATAAACATATATTTTCCAAGGGAATGTTTTAAGATATTGAAGTGATTCTATTTTAAAGAAAAAAATACCAGTACTTGTAAAATTTGATTTCAATGTTTGCTAAGTGAATAGAATGCTTCTTTGTCAATGTGTGTGACTTTTAATCGATACTAATCCTATGCCGGTTGATTCTACTCTTTCCTTAAAGAGGATTATAGTACACAATCTAAATATATATTTCATCTGGGGCTGTAAATCTATACACTTTTACTTAAATGCATTGGCTTTTTTTTGATTTAAGGCCAAATGTGTTACATGGGGAAGAAAATAAAGATTAAACCCCCTAGTTCTTAAAAATCTCTTCCTGTCCCACAAGAAAATTGATTTTCCTTAAAATATAGCAATGATTAAGTTCATGTACTTCATTATTTTATACTTGGTCATATGTCTGGTGAGTGCCCAGCACGTGCCAGGGCAGGTGGTGCCAGGGTGGAAAGTCCCGATGGGCGGGGAGCCACCTGAGGTGGAAGGGGCTGCCTGCTCCCCCAACTGAAGGGTCTGAGGTAGAAGGCCCTACTGAAAGCTCACCTCCTCCAGGAGGCATTCCCAGACTGAGCCCTCCTTTTCCTCGGTTCCTCCTCCCCTCAATCAATCAATCGTATTTATTGAGCGCTTACTGTGTGCAGAGCATTGTACTAAGCGCTTGGGAAGTACAAATTGGCAACATATAGAGACAGTCCCTACCCAACAGTGGGCTCACAGTCTAAAAGGGGGAGACAAAACCAAACATACTAACAAAATAAAATAAATAGAATAGCTATGTACAAGTAAAATAAATAAATAGAGTAATAAATATGTACAAACATATATACATATATACAGGTGCTGTGGGGAAAGGAAGGAGGTAAGATGGGGGGATGGAGAGGGGGACGAGGGGGGGAGGAAGGAAGGGGCTCAGTCTGGGAAGGCCTCCTGGAGGAGGTGAGCTCTCAGTAGGGCCCTGAAGGGAGGAAGAGAGCTAGCTTGGCGGATGGGCAGAGGGAGGGCATTCCAGGCCCAGGGGATGCCCTCCCTCTGCTCTACCCCCCCTCCCCGCTTCATTCATTCATTCATTCATTCAATCAATCATATTTATTGAGCACTTACTGTGTGCAGAGCACTGTACTAAGCGCTTGGGAAGTACAAGTCGGCAACATCTAGAGATGGTCCCTACCCAACAGCGGGCTCACAGTCTAGAAGGGGGAGACAGGCAACAAAACAAAACACATTAACAGACTAAAATAAATAGAATAGTAAATATGTACAAGGAAAATAGAGTAATAAATATGTACAAATATATATACAGGTGCTGTGGGGAGGGGAAGGAGGTAGGGCTGGGGGGATGGGGAGGGGGAGGAGTGCTTAGCACAGTGCCTGGCACATAGTAAGTGCTTGACATATACCACAGTTATTATTACTATTGTTATTTGAAGACAGCAAGGAATGGAGGGTGATGCTTAGAGAAGTAAGCGCTTAACAAATACCATTATTATTATCCTCATATATCATAGGGAAGCAGCGTGGCTCAGTGGAAAGAGCCCGGGCTTTGGAGTCAGAGGTCATGGGTTCAAACCCCGGCTCTGCCAATTGTCAGCTGTGTGACTTTGGGCAAGTCACTTCCCTTCTCTGTGCCTTAGTACCTCATCTGGAAAATGGGGACTAAGCCCGTGAGCCCCCCGTGGGACAACCTGATCCACAGCTGCTCCACAGCACTTGTGTATATTTGTTGCCGAATTGTACTTTCCAAGCGCTTAATACAGTGCTCTGCACACAGTAAGCGCTCAATAGATACGACTGAATGAATATGTGCACATATTTATTATTCTATTTATTTTATTAATGACATGTATATATCTATAATTTTATTGATTTACTTTGATGCTATTGATGACTGTCTACTTCTTTTGTTGGCTGTCTCCCCCCTTCTAGACTGAGAGCCCTTTGTTGGGTAGGGATTGTCTCTATTGCCGAATTGTACTTTACAAGCGCTTAATACAGTGCTCAGCACACAGTAAATGCTCAATAAATACAATTGAATGAATGTTCTAAATTCTCTCAAGAGGAAAATTCAGATGTTATAGAGCAAAGTTTATTTTATCCCTAGGTCAAGCTTAATCTGGAAAATCCCGGAGAAATGGAACAGTTTTAATAATAATAATGATAGTAGTATTTGTTAAATACTTATTATGTGCCAAGCACTGTTCTAAGCACTGGAGCAGATACAAGATAATCAGGTTGGACACAGTCCCTGTCCCAGATGGGGCTCACAATTTTAATCCCCATTTTGCAGATGAGGTAACTGAGGCACAGAGAAATGAAGTGCCCAAGGTCACAGAACGGACAAGTGGGAGACTCAGGATTAGAACCCACATCCTCTGACTCCCAAGGCTGTGCTCTTGCCACTAGGCCATGCTGCTTCCCTGGTTTTAGGGATGAACCAGGAGCATGAGTCTACTCTTCAATGGGCTCCTTGGTGACTCTGGGAGATCCTGAAATCAACTGGAATCTCCGACTCACTTGAGGATTCCACACCTTTCTTTCATTCACTCATTCACTCATTCAGTTGTATTTCTTGAGCACTAACTGTGCAGAGCACTGTACTAAATGCTTGGGAAAGTACAATACAACAATAAACAGACACAAACCCTACTCAAAATTAATTTTACAGTCTAGAGAGGGTGACAGACATCTTTAGCACGGCCTTTTTCTTCCCAGCCTTGGGTTTAAGGGGCAACAAGGTACACAGGGTGGGGTATTCACTATATTTCCTTCTCTTCAATATCAGGCTTCCAAAACAGTGTGGGTGGGAAACCTTTAGTTTTAGCAAAGTTGTATCACTGCATTGCGTCAGCTCCTCCACTTTACCAATATGCCAAAGGATGATAATACTAGGCTGTTTAACAAAGTGAGCCAACCTACTTTGGAACGTCTGGTGGTATTGTTGAAAGAAAGAAGAACTACTGCTACACAAAATCTGCTGAATTTCTGACCCGGAGTTTCATTCTGTTCCAGTGTACAGAAGGGTGGATAATCAACAGGGCTGGCATTAATCCTCACATCAGGGCATCCTTCCAAAATAGGACTACTTTCATTTTCCCACTGTAGTGATCATAATGTTTTGTTATTTATTGGTTTGCTTAATCCCTAATTCCTTGCTGAAATCCATGAATCCCACGAGGACTTAGTCTTGAAACTTCTACTCCATTATTTCACCAGAGGACAGAAAAAACATATCGTGGTTTTCCTTGCTGTGCTTAATTTTATATACATTTCTTTAGCCATGGTAGCTTACTTTCTCTTCATTTCATAAATTTAAAAAAGTTTTATTGCTGCTAGAACGTTTTTCTAAAAAAAACGGAAGATGCCTCAAACTTAACATGTCCAAAAAAGAACTCACCTTCATAACCAAACCCTCTCCTCCCCGTGTCTTTTTTTAAAATGGCATTTGTTAAGTGTTTACTATGTGCCAGATGGTATACTAAGTACTACGGTAGATACAAACTAATCAGATTGGACGCAGTTCCTATTCTGCATGGGGCTAATGGCCTTAATCCCCATTTTACAGCTGTGGTAACTAAGGCACAGAGAAGTGAAGCGATTTGCCCTAGGTCACACAGCAGACAAGTGGCCGAGCTGGGATTAGAACCAGGTCCGTCTGACTTTGAGACCTGTGCTCTATCCACTAGGCTATGCTGCTTCTTTGCCATCCCGGCCATTACCCTCCTTGTTTTACAAGTCAATAATCTTGGCATTATCTTCTAATCATCTCTCTAATTCAATCTACATATTCAATCTGTCATCAAATCCTGTCAGTTCAACCTTCATCATTACTAGAATCTGCCCTTCCCACTCCAACCAAACTGCAATTATGCTGATCTGAGCATTTATCATACCCCCATCCATGACTTTTATCAACTTCTTCCCTCCCCTCTCAGCCTCCTATCCCTCCCCAGTCCAGTCTACTTCACACTGGCACGGATCATTTTTCTTATAAAAATATTCAGTCCACATCTCCCTGCTCAAGAAACTCCAGTGGTTGCCCATCCACATCCACATCAAACAGAAACTCCTCACCTTTGGCTTTTAAGTACTCAATCAGGTCATCTCATCCTTGTTTAACTTCACTGATTTCCCAATACAACCCAGCTCTCATATTTCACTCCTCTACCACCTACCTGCTCACTGTATCTCAATCACATCTAACTTGGGAGAGTACAACACAAGCAAGACCAGTTCACTTGGTCCACTTTGGGTAATGTTAGAAAATTACATTGAAACAGTGAGTGAAAGTTTGACTGCAAACCTATTTGAGGTTTATTAAATTTGTATTTTGATCTTTTGTCTAGTATTCATAGTGGCTATGGCATGTAGTAAGGATTATGTTTGCATTTCATTCTATTGCCGGTATCAAAACATTAAAAAATCAAATAGTCTCTTTTCTCAGTTTAACATTATTACGCATTATACTAAAACCATTTATCTGCTCGAAATACAATTATGTCAGAGGACTACATCTCTGTTCACAGTAGGCACTCAATAAATATTTGATCAAACAATCAATAGTTTACTGAGCACTGTGTATACAACCCGGGAGAGAACAAAATAGAGACAGAATACATAATAATGATGATAATAATAATGATACTTATTAAGTGTCGAGCACTGTTCTAAGCACTGGGGTACATAGAAGTTTATCAGAGTGGACACAGTCCCTGTCCACATGGGGCTCACAGTCTAAGGAGGAGGGAGAACAGGTACTGAACCCCCATTTTACAGTTGAGGAAACTGAGGCACAGAGAAGTTAAGTGACTTGATACTTCTTGTCTCTTCTTCTTGTATTTGTCCACACAGGGCTCACTTATGTTGAGGAAAGCAAAAAGTCACAAGGGAATGATCCATTTTGGATTCATGAAATAATTGCACTACATGAATGTGAAGCATCTCGCGGCAGAGTCATGCCATCCCACAGAAAACTTTAGAAGAAAGGAATTTATTCAAAATAGCTACCTAAGCTTCTGGGCTTGAATGGTACTGAGCTGGATGGAAAGAGAAAAAAGCAGGAAAGTAGGATTTAGAGAGTTCAACAGAACTCTCCCTCGTCTTTATAAATCAACATCCAACTTTCAGCCCTCAGGGTGATTCAATGAAGACAGCTCTTTGAATGGCCTCAAAACCCTGGATTTGATCCCTTCCTTAGCTTTCCCCTGCACTTAAACAAGAACTGCTATGGTCAGATTCCCTTGATTATCAGAGGGTTATTTCAAAGGATCTCTTTCAAGAGATTCTGCACACCAAAATCACTTTTGACTCATCCTGGTTATGAACAAAGTCACAAACTTCAGAGGGGTAAGTTATATGTGATTTCTTTTGGATTGCAGAATCACCCTTTTCAACCTTTTTTTTTCCTTCAGTGTTTAAAAAATTCCATGATCTAGGCCTTTGGGACACTCACAAATAAAAAAAAAAAAACTCATTATTTATCTCTGGCCTAAGTTCATGCAAAATGTCCTAAAATTTAAAGGAACAAAAATAGTTCAGGGAGATAACTAGATGTCCAGGATGCTTCAAGGTGGGTGAGCCAGAATAAGAAGAAAATGTTATTCAATTGAACATTTACAAAACTCAACACCTGGAATTGAATTTTTGCTGAAGTTCATTCACTTTATGTGTTGGCATACAACCCAGAGGACTGGACAACAAACCCATCCTGTGGTTACTGGGAGCACAGCACAAATTCATGTAGCAGCTCTGTGTTTCTCAGTGAAGCCCTCTTTTTGAAAGCATTTAGGACCCTGACCTAGACATGTATTCCTGTGGGAGATACCCATCTTACTGGGAAAAGTACTGATGAGTTTCAGTTTAGAATAACAAGAATTCCTCCAGAAGATAAAACCAAGTAAAATGCTTGAGTTCCCTATTCATCTGAGGGAATATTTCTCAAGCACTAGTGATAGTAACATTATTTAATATTTGGTAAATCCTCATAAAAGCAGAGGCCTACCCATTCCATTCCTCTTTGCCAGTGGCTAGCGAGTGAAAGGCAATCTGCTACAAGTCAAAACTCATGGGCAGCAGCGGCATAGGAGAGTTGAAGGCAGAGACTCAGTTTACTGCTCAGAAGGAGGCAATGGTAAAACATTTCCATATTTTTTTACCAAGAAAACTCCATGGATATACTACTAGAATGACTGCAGATGGAGAGCGGGGCATTCTGGAAGAGGAGTGTCCATGGTGTTGCTATGGGTTGGAAACTACTCAATGGCATAAGATAAGCCAAATCCCAATAAAGCACAGTCTGCATGGGGTAAGATGTGTTTTGTGAAAGGAAAATAGCGAGTGGAAAATAGTTTTTGTTATCTAATTTGCACTGTTGGGTAGGGACTGTCTCTATATGTTGCCAATTTGTACTTCCCAAGTGCTTAGTACAGTGCTCTGCACACAGTAAGCGCTCAATAAATATGATTGATGATGATAGGGAGCAACTAATATAGCCAGCTCTAGATACCCGGACAGTAGCACATGCCTGGATTATTATGAAAACAAGGTTCTATGTAAATTCAAGGAAATATCAAAACAGGCTCCAAGAGGACAGGTAGGCTGGCAGCAGAGTCATGAGTTCCGGGCATCAGTTGCCAATCTGCCCAGTTTCTGAACCAATCACGGAGAACACACAGACGTGTGTTCTCAGGGCCTAAAATTCATGAATACACTAGAAGAGATTGTGAGCCTGGTTGCAAAGTATTAGGCATGCTATTTACCAATTCTCCTTTCGTCTGAGTGAAAAAGGATCCATGTGGAGTTGTATCATTAATAAATAAGTGAGTTTGGGATTTTTATTTTCGGAAGAAAGTGTTGATTTTGGTCCTGCTCTGACCTGCCCAGAAACATTCCTTTTCTTTGTTCCCATAACTTTATATTTGACAAGGACAAAACAATAGACAGCAACCATGCTTTGCACACTGATCTGATCCTCAAGGAATAGCTGTTCTAGTGAATGAATCTCAAGGGTATGATATGACATGACAAAAAAGCAACTGAGATTTTGAGAGGTAAGCTGCCTGAACGTTAAGTTCCTGAACTTGCATGCATTTTATGCTCTAAATGTTTCTAGACTCCAGCAAATATTCCACTTATTTTGAGGACATTTCACAGTTCTGCTTCAGGTAAGGTTTTCTGAATTTTTTTAGGACAAATACAAATAATAATGATGGTATTTGCTAAGCGCTTGCTATGTGCCAAGCACTGTTCTAAGCGCTGGGGTAGATACAAAGTAAACAGGTTGTCCCACATGGGGCTCAGTTTTAATCCCCAATTTACAGATGAGGCACAGAGAAGTTAAGTGACTTGCCCAGGATCACACAGCAGACAAGTGGCGGAGCCGAGATTAGAACCCTTGTCCGTAACCAGTCCTTGGCAGCTGATGGCTCCCATTCTTCCCGACGCTGGTGGTCACATGGGGTCTCATTGAGCTGCCTTCCACCAGCTTGTTATCCATTTCCAGGACTTTGCCTCTTGGTCACCTCCACTTGCTCCCACTCCTCTATCCCCTCCTCCCACCTTTCTTCCTTCTTCCAGACTGTTGGCTGACCAGCAATCTTTTTGGCAAAACCAGGACAGAGGGCAAGCATGGAGGCCTGCCTTCGTGCTACCAGGTTTTTGCTGTGTTACTTCAGTAGAGGAGAACACAGCACAGCTCCTTTGTAAACTGCTGGAACGTGCCCTACCTTTCCCCCACCCAACCTCACCTCTGCCTTCCCTCTTCTGTTTTAGGCGTTTTTTCCCAGTGCCCCAACTGCTCTCTTGCCTAGATGGCAATGGTGAAAGGAAATGCACTGGAAACCAAATCTGTCTCTTACTCTCTCTGTACTGGCCACTTTAATATTTTCTGGTCCATGTTGCACTGAGAAAAATTCCAATCCTTCGACTAGGAAGATGTCTATCTAGTGAAGTGTTGCTGTAATTCCCCTGGCAGAAACAACAGAGCAATTTGAGAAAATATGTTCAACCCAGATTCAAAACATCAGCTCTGCCAGTTCTGAGGAATGTTTCTCAGGTAGAACTGACCTCTAGAACATGCTGCATCTCTCCATACTTCCAGGACAAGGCCACATTGCCATCATTACCAAATTACATTTTCTGATCATCTACTGTGTACTTCAGACTACAGTAACAAGGACAAAAGATATCCTGACACTGCCCTCAAGGAGTTCGCTATCTTAATGGGAGACAAGGTAGACTAACAGTGTATGCATGCTCTAGTTGACTATTTAGCAGACAGTGATAGTAAAGTATTTTATAGAATTTTGCCCACCCCAAGTTCCAAACAAATGCTTATTTTCAGTAGTGCTGTTCTGACCTCCACAACTCCACTTCTCATGTCTTCCTTTTCTCTTCCCTTATCACTTCAGAGCCAGAATATTTGCCTTTTGAAGCTAAAATCTTCACCCGAATCTTAATACCCTGCCAAATGTGATCATTCTGAGAAGGAGATATTTAAGGGCTGCGTTAAAGAGAAATAATTGCCTTTGAACTTCAGTCAATTTCCACCTAATAACTCACTTTTGAATCCCTAAAGTCGGCTGCTTGGACTGGTTGTCTACATAGATAAAGTGAGTTATTCATTAATAGTGGAAAGATACTCATTTTTAACACCAGGCAGCGGAAGGTAGAGAGGGAATAAAGTGCCTTGGATATTACTTCCCTGAACTGTGGGAGACCTGGCCTTAGAGACATGAATGGAAACCTTAGGAAAAAGAAACTTTTCCTTCAATTCTGCCTGTAAAATGCTCTTATTAATTGCATGACCAATGCTCGAAACTTGGAACAGTCACCAATAACCAATCTACTAAATAAATATGAAGTTTAGAGGAAAAATCATTTTCTCTGGAAGCTGAAATGTTTTTTACAGCCAAACAAGGAAAACAGATTACCTTTCTCCATGGTTTATAGGCACAATGCATATTGATTTCACATTGTCTTCTTTTGTTTTGTTGACTGTGATCTTTACCACATCATGATACAAAGTACTTACAGAAGTGCTTCGACCTCTGACAAGCCTCTTATTGAGTAACTTAGAAAAACAAAGCAATTGCATTCTAGACTTATCTTTCTTGCTGCCATACCTAAAGTCTGAACTCCACTATTCTGATTTACACCTTCCTCCTAGGTGGAGATGCATATATCAATCAATGGTATGCACTGAAGCACTAATGGTGTGCAGAGCACTGAACTAAACACTTGGGAGAGGATAAAACAGTAGAATGGGTAGACATGATCCCCGATCTCAAGGAGTTTACACAATGTCCTTTATCTGACTTTTAAGATTCGGTTGGTATGCCTAGTGTCAAAGGAAATTTAACCTCATTAAACTAGGGTAGTGTGGAAGCAACTTATTATGGGCTTGGCCAATTTTCTTCATCATAACCATCTCATTAAACTCCCTGTGTCAGTACAGACTGTCCCTGGGACACAGAGTGACATTTTCCTTGGCGTCTACTAGTGTCTACTGACGGAAGCCTGAAGGAATGTGAGTCCTAAAATTGCCCTGGTTGGAAATGTCCATTTCTTTATATGCGACAAGGAGAATGTTTTGAAAATAAACACTTTAAATGACTCCCCCAAATGGGTGCAAATATACTGTATGTTGCAGTGAAATGGTCTATAAAATGAAAGTTGAGTCCATTCATATGGCTCTTGGTAAACCAGGTCCAATATACCAAGTAGTGGAAGGTTTTAGACTTAACTGAAGACCTATCACAGTCCTGCCACGTGTCTCCCTGGACTTGCTGAAAACAGTTGCAAAGACAAAGCTATTGAGACAGCTGGGGGAGTTTACATAAAGGCATTTATTCATTCCCCTCATATTAAATGTTATCTTCCTATTGTCTGCCCAAATGGAAAAGCACAGAAAATGTCTTTTCTCCCACTGCCTCGAAGCAGTGCAGTGTGAAGGCATGTAGGGAAGGGGAACAAAGCGGAGTCTACAATGCTGGCATTGTTAAAACTGAGTTTAAATCAGGGTGGAGAAGTAGGAGAGGGCAAATTCCCACACAAATCTGCATTCCCTTTTGGGAAAAAGGAGAGTTAATGATGCTTCTCTTCTAAAAAAGGAAAAAAAAATCACTAGAGCACAATTTTGTAGTGTTCTTTGCCTTAAGCACATAAGGCTAATTTTGCTAATGGGCAGCCTGTGCCTTGGGTATGTTTTTAAGTTTATCATCTTTCTGCATTATTTGTAGGCAACTTGTCTTTAAGGTTGTAATCAGTTATTCTTGTAAATAATAAAGCTGATGCTTGCCTTAGGAATGAAGTACCATAGAGGAAAAACAACATCCTGCAATTATTTTCAAGCATCTGAGGCCTCTTCAGACTAGACCCATTAAAGACCAACTGAAAGAACAACTTTAGCAAAGAAAAAAAGGGCCGGTTCAATTCTGATATTCAAGATTCAGAAGGTAATGAAGTTCCTAATTTGATTTACTGCAACCGTAGCCTTTCATTTACAAAGGGGACTTTTTAGATTTCTCATTCCTGCTTCAAGTAGCTGCAGGACAAACGGAAGAACACAACACAGTTTAATGCAGTTTCCTATCTCCCTTCTATTGAATTGTAAAATAAAACTGGAATTTGAGGCCAGAGGTTAAGACTAAGACTTTTCTCCCTAAAGAAAAAACAAAACTACTCACTTTTTATTGTAAATATTCATCAATGTATGGTGGTGAGGAGTTTCACCATAACCTAACTTTGATGGCTAGATTGTAAAATCCTTAAGAGCAGAGATCATGTCTACTAATTCCACTGCTACTCTATTTGACTCTCCCAAATTGAGGGCACTCAATGAATACTATTGCTTGATTAACTGATTGATTTAAATGTAATTTATGAAGAGATAGTAGTTATTTTTTGGAAAGCTGCTGCATCATCCATCAGAGTCCTTGGTTAAAAACAGGATATAGTTCTTGAAAAACTTATGTTAAATAATTTTGTAATTAGAATTAAGTGGCATTTAAGGCTTTATTTAAAATGAATTTTCAGAATAGGGTTAATTAATGCTATTAATTTAATACTATTAAATTAATAGAAACATGCTTCATATTTCTTTCCATCAGAAATATTATAATTCTCTAACAAAATTACTAATTAAAAGGGATCAATATTATGGTTCCCTGTTATTTTTCTTACAGTACTTAAGTTGATTTTCAGGTTTTCTCTATATTTGCTTTTTTACAGGAAACACAAAGGGAGATTACAACTCCAAATTATATTTGCACTTATTTGCTCTTGAATTGCTTACCCACTACCTTTTTCCCCTCCACAGATACATTTTCACAGGTATCCCCTATAGATGTAGTACAAACCCAATGTGGTCAAAACGGTAACTTTGTGCAACTCATGAGAAAAATGCTCAAAACCCACCAAGACCCACCCATTTCCCACCATATGAAGTGAAAACTCTTGTCCATTGGCTTCAAGACTCTCTCATATTTTTCCATATATTCCCTAGTATCAATACATCTTTTCTTGTTGGGTTAATTCATGATAAAGAATGCTTTCAGGATAATAAGCAGAATGTCAGGATTTGAGATGTATTATAATAATACTTATGGTATTTGTAAAGCACTTACTATGTGCCAGGCAATTTTTTGAATCCTGTTTTCCTAAATACTAAATGATAACATATAGTGGCATACAGATTTCATAATGTATAGGGCATTTGAACATTCCCCCACAGAATGCCTTATTCTGTCTGGGGGACAAAGCCATCAAGATGTCTTCCAATCTTACATTACAGATTTCAATGAGTTAGTAATGTGAAGTTGCAACCATGACAGTTCCATATGATGGAACTTGTCTGGGGCTTTTTATATGCGGTTTCACAATTAACCTGTAGATGTTTGGGATTCCCTCTCTCACAAAGTAAACAACCATTTTCAGTATCAATGGTATTGAGCACTAACCATGTGCACAGAACTGTATTAAATGCTGGGAAAATACAATACTGTAAAGTTGAAGGACACATTCCCTCTCTATAGCAATCCTTCTTATCTAAAGATACTACTAATATGCCAAACTTTCCAGAAACAAGTACCACATTGAGTTGGCTGCAACAAAGCTTCAAATTTTACCCCAGTTTAAATGTGATAAATTTTGAATTTGAGATGAATTCAGCTGGAAGTATAAGCACAGTACACTCTATCACTCTCACTATTTCTTTTCCAAAGGCTATTGCCAGAAATTTTAAAAAGCAGTCTAAACTTCATAATTGTACCTAAGCTCATTGTTAATCATCTAGAGTTAGAGTTAGTCATCATGAGAAGAAGCATGTCCTAGAGAGCAACAGTATGGGCTAGTGGATACAGCATGGGCCCGGGAATCAGAAGGACCTGCGGCTCCTCCTGGCTCCACAACTTGTCTACGGTGTGACCTTGGCCAAGTCACTTCCCATCTCTGTGCCTCAGTTAAGACTGTGAGCCCCATGTGGAACAAAGACTGTGCCCAACCAGATTTGCTTGTATCCACACCAGTGCTTAGTAAAGTGCCTGGAACATAGTAAGCACTTAAGAAGTACCAAAATTATTATATTATTATTATTACCTAGAATTGCTCTAAAGTAGCAAGAAGTTGTTGTTTTCAAACCTCATCACCTGCAAACAAAATCAATGGTATTTAATGAGCACTTACTATATGCAGAGCAAAGTACTGAACACCTAGAAGACACAATCTTCATGCTCAATAATAAGCTCACAATCTAGCAGGAGAGACTAACACAAAATATATTATAGATAGGGGGAAGAAGAAGATGGAAAGAGGGATATGTGGATAAGTATGTTCTTAAATAGCAGCATAAATAAGTAAATAGTATGTGTTTAATAGTGGCTCATATTTATTGAGCTCTTACTGTGTGCAGAGCACTGTACTAAGTGCTTAACAGCAGAGGTTGCATAAAAGCAGCGTGGCTCAGTGGAAAGAGCATGGGCTAGGGAGCCAGAGGTCGTGGGTTCTAAACCCGGCTCCGCCACTTGTCTGCTATGTGACTTTGGGCAAGTCACTTAACTTCTCTGTGCCTCAATTACCCCATCTGTAAAATGGGGATTAAGACTGTGAGCCCCACGTGGGACAACCTGATTACCTTGTATCTCCCCCAGTGATTAGAACAGTGCTTGGCGCATAGTAAGCGCTTAACAAATACCATCATTATCATTATTATTAAAAGCGCTGTGGTGATAGTTGAGAGGACGTGTCTAGGGAGAAGAAACATTAATCAGGGCAGGTTTCATCATCATCACCATCAGCGGTATTTACTGAGTTGTTGCTATGTGCAGCGTACTGTACTAAAAGAAAGAAATGATGGCATTTATTAAGCGCTTACTATGTGCAAAGCACTGTTCTAAGCGCTGGGGAGGTTACAAGGTGATCAGGTTGTCCCACGGGGGGCTCACAGTGGTCATCCCCATTTTACAGATGAGGTAACTGAAGCACAGAGAAGTTAAGTGGCTTGCCCAAATTCACACAGCTGAAAATTGGCAGAGCTGGGGTTTGAACCCATGACCTCTGACTCCAAAGCCCGTGCCCTTTCCACTGAACCATGCTGCTTCTCTGTTGTAGTGTACTAAGCGCACACTACAACAGAGTTGGTAGAATGTGTCTACCATTCCCTGCCCACAACAAACTAATAGTCTAGAGAGAGAGACAGATATTAATATAAATTTAAAATTTAAACTATATAATTTACAGATATGTACACAAGTGCCGTGGGGTTAAAGGTGGGGCAAATATCAAATGTACAAAGGTCACAGATCCAAGTGCATAAACCATGCAGAAGGGGAAGGGACCTGGGGAATAGAGGGCTCAGTCAGGGATGGGCAACCAGTGGAAGTTCTTGAGGAGTGAAGCAGTATGGCATAGTGAATAGAGCAAGGGCCTTGGATTCAAAAGGTAATGGGTTAGTCCCAGCTCTGCCACTTGCCTGCTTTGCGACTTGGGGCAACTCACTTCACTTCTCTGTGCCTCAATTACCTCATCAGTAAAATGGGGTTGGAGACAGTGAGCCCCACATGGGATAGGGACTGTGTCCAACCTGATTTGCTTGTATCCTCCTCAGTGCTTAATACAGTGCCTGGCACATAGTAAGCTCTTAAGAAATACCAGAATTATTATAATTAGGAGTGGGGAGAGATGGACTGAACTTTCTTTTAGAAAAATGATCTGGGCAGCAGAGTGAAGCATGGAGTAGAGTGGGAACAGACAGGAGGCAGGGAGGTCAGCAAGGAGGCAGTGGTCAAGGCAGGGAAAGATAATAGGTAAATTAACATGGTAGCAATTTGGATGGAGGGGAAAGAGTGGATTTTAATAATGTTGTGAAGGTAAAACGCTTAGTACAGTGCTCCGCACACAGTAAGCACTCAAATACGACAATGAATGAAAACAGACAGGATTTGGTGGCAGACTGAATATGTGGATTGAATGAGAGAGAGCAATCAATCAATCGTATTTATTGAGCGCTTACTGTGTGCAGAGCACTGTACTAAGCGCTTGGGAAGTACCAGTTGGCAACATATAGAGACAGTCCCTACCCAACAGTGGGCTCAGGCGAGGATAATGCCAAGGTTATGGGCTTGTGAGATGAGAGGATGTGGGATATCAGAATGGCTTCAAAGATGTGGAGAACTGTGGCTTGGCAGATTTGAAGGGAGATGGAGTTCCAGGTAGGTGGCAAAGAGTGAGCACAGGTTTCGAGGAAGGAGGGAAGAGCACTGTTATAAAAGCTGGAGTGGTTGCAATATAACCAGATCAGACACAGTCTCTGTCCCACATGAGACTCACAGTCTAGGAGAGAGGAAGAACAGGTACCTTTTCCCCATTTAACAGACGAAAAAACAGGCATAGGGAAGTAAAGTGACTTACCTAAGGTCACACAGACAGGTGGCAGAGCTGGGCTTAGCTGAGATTGTTCCCTACAGTGCCAGTCCTGCATGCTGTGGGGACTCAGATGTCAGCCCATTCACCAGATTAACAAACTGCATATTAGGATTTTTCAGTTTCTATTCCCCTCTGGCCAGACAAGTCCACCTTCCCATATGACCCAAGAATAACTCTTGTTTGAGACCCTATCAGTTCAATGAGGGGATTGGGAGAAAGAGTCCATGACGTGATAGTGGCCACAGATATGAATCCAAAAAAGAGGCCGTTGTCTCACAACCTGGCTAGCTGAGGGCTCTTCTCTCACTGTATTGTACCTACCTCTGTGCTTAGCCCAGAGTAACTGTGTAACAAATAACATAATTATTATTTTTATTCTCCCTCCTCCTCCTCTTCCTCCTTATTGTGGGTTATCCTCTTTATTTAGGGCTCCAGTTTCCTACCCCAAAACAAGTCTTCTAAGAATATTTTTTCTTTCCTGTATAAAATGTAAAGCAAAACCACATCATTTAAAATTTGTCAAGGACTATTTACCTAAAACTCTCAATCTCTCGGCTCCTACCACGACTTCGTTATCATCGGCAGAAAACAGCAATTTTCCAGAGACAGTCTTCACCTCAAACTTTTTGCTATAGGCTTCTATTGCTTTCGGACCTATAGGAGGAAGAGAAACGCCATTTAAATATTTGGTAAACTGAACTTTTCATGAAAAGGCTGAGCAATTATGATTTAATACATCACTGTCCATTACACTGTCATATATCTCTCCTAGAACCAAGGATAGTGGCTTAACACATAATAAGCCCTTGATAAACACCATCATTATTACTTAACAATAACTCTGTTTCACTGCCAAGTACATTTCTGATAGCGAAGCCACAGTGATTTGGTGATCCGGATGAATAATTTTCATCCCTGAAGATAAAAAAAACCAAAACACCTTCTCTCCCATATGTATTGTAGCCATTTTGTCACCGTAGACCATCAGAACATTGAGGACAGGGATTGTCTTTTAAATCTTTTGTACTCTCCCAAGTGCTTACTATATTGCCCTACACACACTGCGTGCTCAATAAATGCTATTGTTTGATTCTTTCTGATGGCAGAGGAATGGACTAGATGACTTGTCCAGCTCCTTTCCTGGTTGAACATGAGATAAATTTGAAAGTGGCTTTAACACTTTCAGGCCATAAGGGAATTATTTGGTGCACTGACAGTGGAATTACGTGAATTGTACTCCACAGCTTGAGTGTATTAATTCACTTTCCAAAAGGGGAATACCTAGCATTCCTAGCATTTCTTGAATACCTAGCACTCAAGAGAACAGAACTTTGTTTTAGTTTACACTGAGTCAGATTTGCCCAGTGCATAAGCTACATTTTCTTCAGAGGAAAAATGATTGTGTTCTACAATGTCACATATGTTTTCCCATATGCTAAATGGGTTTAAAATACCTGTTCAAGCTTGCTCTTTGACTGTGAGCCTCATGTGGGATGGGAACTGTGTCTGATCTGCTTATATGGCAACTACCCTGCCTTTTGGTTCAGTGCTCATCTCTCCCTCCTCGAAGCCCTTGGTCACTCTATTCCTCCTGCAGGGAACTCCTTCCCCTTTCAAATCTGTGAGACCAGAGTTCTCCTGATCTTTCAAGCCCTTATGATAATCCCCAGTCCTCCAACAGAACTTCTGTGATTAATGTTTCTTCTTCCCAGATACGTCCTTCCATGGATTTCTGGTACAGGTCAACCAAAATCTCCATGGCAACTATGAGCCAATTACCACTGCTGGATTGTTTAATGTAGGCAGCACACTGGCCAATGATGCAACAATAAAGTAGAAAAGCAAATCAAGAAGGCCAAGACATCCTTCGTGGAAACTGTTAAATGTAGTGTGGCATCAGCATGATATCAAGCTTCATAAAATAGAAGTTAGACTCATAGCACTGAAGCTGTGCTCTCCTCCATGCAGCTTTGCTGGGTGAGACAGACAAGGAGAATAGATGGTAATAGAATATCCAAATGAATACCTCATAGTGAGCTGAAATTGGTCACCCGAAAATAAGGGAGGAAGAGGAAATACTGTAGTCATGCTAGCAGTAATAGTATTTACTAAGCATTTGCCATGTGCAGTGCATAGTAAAGCAAAGCCTTAGACAACTTGGAATTTCCTTCAAAAATTGGGAGACAATTGCAGTAGATAGGTAGGTGACAGTTAGACCAAGCAGTGCAAAACAGAAAAACAGTGGTACTTGAGTAGACGCTTCAAGATTTCAAAACAAGGAGACAGTAACAGTCATAGGCCCAACTGCACAACAAAGATCAGTCATGGAGAGTAAGCCAGGAGCCCTACAATGGCCTTTTTAGTCTCTCATTCACTAATAAGTGAACTTCTATCTCAGTGGTATCTTCAAGTTCGAAGGACGTGTGTGTGTGTGTGTGTGTAAGACTGTGAGCTTGTCATGCAGACTGTAAGCTCACTGAGGGCAAGGCATGTGTCTGTTATATTGCACTCTCTCAAGTGCTTAATACAGTGCTCTGCACACAGTAAGCGCTCAATAAATACAACTGATTGATTGATATGTGTGTGACTTCATGGGTACTCATTCACCCACTCACAGAATCACCTCACTGTAGTTGCAGTTGATCATCATCATCATCATCAATCGTATTTATTGAGTGCTTACTATGTGCAGAGTAACATATGTGCTCTGCACATATTAAGCGCTCAATACGATTGATTGATTGATTGATTGCAGAGCACTGTACTAAGCGCTTGGGAAGTACAAATTGGCAACATATAGAGACAGTCCCTACCCAACAGTGGGCTCACAGTCTAAAAGGGGGAGACAGAGAACAAAACCAAACATACTAACAAAATAAAATAAATAGAATAGATATGTACAAATAAAATAAATAGAGTAATAAATATGTACAAACATATATACATATATACAGGTGCTGTGGGGTTGATCAGGAGGCATTAGACTTGTGGCTGGAGGGTGATGGGAAAGAACAGTTGCCTGGGTGTTAATTATGGTATTTTTTAAGCCCTTACTATGTGACAGAAACTGTACTAAGCGCTGGGATGGATACTTGCAAATTGTGGTGAAAACAGTCCCTGTCCCACATCCCCATTTTACAGATGAGGTAACTGAGGCACAGAGAAGTTATGTGACTTGTCCAAGTTCACACAGTATATGTATGGCAGAGCTGGGATTAGAACCCACGTCCTCTGAGTCTCAGACCCGTGCTGTTTCCACTAGGCCACGGGCTTCTAATCTCGGCTCTGCCACTTGTCTGCTGTGTGACCTTGGGCAAGTCACTTCATTTTTCTGGGCCTCAGTTTCCTCATCTGCAAAATGGGGATTAAGACTATGAACCCTGTGTGGGATAGGAACTGTGTCCAACCCAATTATCTTGTATCTACCCTAGTGCTTAGAACAGCGCTTGACACATAGTAAGTGCTTAAAAAATACCACAATTATTATTAATTGTAATTCTATCCTCCATAAACCCTACCTATCCATCCAGCTGGGACTCCCAGATGGAAGGAAGGGATGGGAAAAAAAAGATATTCCGATCGCAAGAGAAGAAACAGTGTAGCCGCTGCCCTCCTTTGGGTCAGGCTCAGAGGTGAGAAGTCCAGGGAGGGATAAAGTGAGCAATGAACAACTGTTGAGAACCACTGACAACCCTGGGGCGCAGCATGGCTTAACAGAAACAACATGAATTTGGGAGTCAGAGGACCTGGGTTCTGATCCTGGGTCTGACACTTGCCTGCTGGGTGGCATTGGGCAAGTCACTTAACTTCTCTATGTCTCACTAACCTCATAGGTAAAACAGGCATTCAGTATCTGTTCTCCCTCTAGACTAAGCTCTTTGTGAAAGAGGGACTGTGTCCTGCCTGATTATTATGGATCTACCCCAGTGCTTACTGCAGTGCTTGGCACATAATAAAGCCCTTAAATACCACCATCTTTACAACTAGCAGGCAGGTAAATATGCTTAAAAAATATTGATTTTGCTGGATTATTCATTCCGTTGAAAATAGATCTGAAATTTGCACCTAGTTTTTACTTCACATTTTGGTGGAAACACTAAAAAGGGAGTATTCCTCTAACTACGAGCAGCATTCGTTAAGATTCATAACTGCAGGTATTTAGGGTTTGTCAGGAACATTGCTGGATTATAGGCTGGGGCTGATTTATGTGTCAAAAATAGGTTTTTTTCAATACTGTTGCAATTGTATCTTGCAAAGAGATTACGTGACTTCTAAGTAATTCCTTCAATACAAACTGAAATTTACAAGTTGGCACTGTATTTACTGTCCTAAAGTTCAACCCTTGGCAGCAAACACAGGATCACTGTTAGTGGCTCGGTAATATGGATGACTCAGCCTCTACTGCATTTCAACAAAGGCTTCCCATCACCCCAGACTGAACTGGGTACAGATGGGATATAAAATCTGATCACAAGGGCCCAAGTAAACTGAAAAAAAATCAGAAGAAGTCTCCTTTTCTTCACCTGTATTTCACACTCACTAATCACAGGATCAAACTATTAATTCTATCCCAATTTAGATCCCAATTTACCTGTCCCATCAATCAATAAATGGTAGTAAACGAGCACTTATTGTGTGCCGAGCACTGTAGTGAGCACTTGGAAGAGTACGACCCACTAAAGCTGGTATACATGATTCTTGCCCAAAAGGAGCTATCCAGGCTCTTCTTCTCAGAAGAAAGCAGAAATCAGACAAGTGAGCATGCTGCTGGAAAAGGACAGTTCCTTTAATTAGGACCAACCCATCCAACATGCTGGGACTTAACAAAGTTTGAAGAATCATTTCTGAAATCATTAGGCTGAAAAAACCTGCAGGTATCATCTTAATTTTAGATGATGAGACAATGTAGACCCATTTTTAGGGTCCAAGTTCCTTTCAATCCCAGTCGAAGAGGTGAACAATAGCCCATCTATAAGCTTCTCCAAAATTCAACCAAGAAGGCTCATGCTGGAGTTTGAGTCTCTGGCTTTGGCCTGCTGTGCTACTTATTTTAATTTCAGCGGCTGTACTTCTCATCCTGGAGATGCTTATTCCTATTTGAGAAAATGTGGCTCTATCTTTCACCGAATAACAGTCACCTGGTCAGTCCTAGCTTTATCCAAACAGAATCACTCCAGGAAACCAAATATTCCATTGCAAATGAATGGCCAATGATCAACTGTCTCTACAAGTTCTTTCTGAATGTAAGCACATGGCAGCTTGAGGTTGAATTCATTTTCCTCCCCAAGGCAATGTTCATACACACACAGCTTAAATCATTGCTTACTGAAGCTATTTCTTTAATTATTCAGTGTTGGGATTTCAGGCCAGATATTTTATAAGCAAGGCAGGCAGCCAATCTATTGTAGAAACCATATATTCATGAATTCAGCAAGACTTCTTGGAATTCTTCAATTCCTCTGATTCTATTCTTTCAGGCACATCCCAAGACACCAGCAGAGTGAATTTAATGGGGCACAAAGCTCAACCATGAAGTGCTAATAATAGCTAAAATCAAACGTTTTTTCATTAGTAGGAGGGAAGACTTTTGCTAAGGAATGGCAGCTGCCTCCGTATAGCTCACCAGCGCACCACCAGATGTTCTAGACATGGTAACGTTGATGGAACACTTGGACAATTAGTGTCTTAAAATGGAGATGTCCATCTGTGATTTCAGTTCCTGTCGCTGAAACCAAACAAGTGGCAATACTGTGTGTATACAGTGAAGTCATTTGATGAATGAGCTGCTCTTCCTTCTTCCCCACACATTTACTTATTACTTGCTGATATATGTGCCAAAGAAAAAAGCCACCTGTTAACTATTACAAATATTACTATCATTACTACTATTAAAAAATACAAAAAAAGATTTCTCATTGCCTTTTAGGAATCTATAGCTCTAAATTCAATGGCAGTTTTATCACACCTACAAAATTTAAATATAAAGGAATATTTTAACAACTCTTCTGCTTAGAAGGCTTATGCAATTAAGCCTGTGTTCTGATAGCAACACAACATAACATTCTAGGAGAAGACTCCTTGCAGCATCTTGCATTTTGCTTCTTGGGGATTGACTTCCTTACCTGTTATAAGCTGAGTTAGAACTTTTGTCTGGTCATTGAGTATGTTCACTGTAACATTCCTGGCAGATTTGAAGTACAGTGGATTGCCCTAGAATAAGAGCACAAGAAAAGATAAATGAAAAATGGTGCCATGCTCCTATGAAAAGATAATAAACCTCATGTCAGCAGGACTAACTGTCCACCCGAGTGCAATGTGCTACTCAGCTGATTTGGAAAACAGAGAAAGTTCAACATTATCAACCTGCTTGAAGTCCAATAGCCAATGAATGCAGAAGCCTCACATCTGTAATAATAGGCCATTTACATAAAAATAGGGAAACATACTATAGACAGAGACATTTAGGAATGAATATAACGATTTTCCCCATTTCCTAGTTTAGGAAGCTCCCATCAGTTACATTAGTGCAGTGTGCCTAGTGTGGCCTAATAGATAGAGCCCGGGCCTTAGAGACAGAAGGACCTGGGTTCTAATCCCACTCTGCCACTTGTCTGTGGAGTGACCCTGGGTAAGTCACTTAACTTTTCTGTTCCTCAGTTACCTGATCTGTAAAATGGCACTAAAGAGTGTGAGCCCCATGTGAGACAGGAACTGTGTGTAACCTAATTACTACTACTACTGCTAATAATAATAAGAATAATGGTACTTGCCAAGTACCAGTCTAAGCACTAGGGTGGATACAAGTTAATCAGGCTGGACACAGTCCCTGCTCTGCATGGGGCTCACAGCCTTAATCCCCATTTTACAAATGAGGTAATAGACTCAGAGAAGTTAAATGACTTGTCCAAAGTCACACAGCAGGCATGTGGAAGAGTCAGGATTAGAACCCAGGTCCTTCTGACTTCCAGGCTCATTATCTATCCACTAAGCCACGCTTAACTTGTATCTATCCCAGCATTTAGTACCATGTCTGGCATGCAGTAAGCACTTAATACCACAAAAATTGATTGTCTTACTGGTTAACAAGATAAATAATAATAACCACAATAATGGTATTTGCTAAGCATTTACTATTTGCCAGGCACTGTATTAAGCGCTGGGGTGGAGACAAGCAAATTGTGTTGGACACAGTCCCTGTCCCACATGGGGCTCTCAGTCTCAAATCCCCATTGTACAGATGAGGTAACTGAGGCACAGAGAGGTGAAGTGACTTGTCCAAGGCTACATAGCAGACAAGTGGCAGAGCCGGTATTAGAACCCATGACCTTCTGACTCCCAGCCCCATGCTCTATCCACTATTCATTCACTCATTCAATCGTATTTATTGAGCACTTACTGTGTGCAGAGCACTGGACTAAGCACTTGGGAAGTACAAGTTGGCAACATATAGAGATGGTCCCTACCCAACAGTGGGCTCACAGTCTAGAAGGGAGAGACAGAGAACAAAACAAAACATAGTAACAAAATAAAATAAATACAATAAATATGTACAAATAAAATAAATAGAGTAATAAATACATACAAACATATATACATATATACAGGTGCTGTGGGGAGGGGAAGGAGGTAAAATAGAGGGGGTGGAGATGGGGAGGAGGGGGAGAGGAAGGAGGGGGCTCAGTCTGGGAAGGCCTCCTGGAGGAGGTGAGCTCTCATTAGGGCCTTGAAGGGAGGAAGAGAGCTAGCTTGGCGGATGTGCCGGGGGAGGGCATTCCAGGCCAGGGGGATGAATGCAATGCAATGCACTATGCAATGCTATCCTCTGCATCTGTAAAGACCTTTTCCAAAATTAACAGAAAGTACAATCTGTCAGTGTAGCATAAGATAAGTACCATATTCATTTGTATCACATCTCTGACTTCTATTTGATAGTTATCATTCAAAACCTTACAGGAACACATCAAAAGAGCTCCCTTAAGATTTGGCCATAACATTTAGGTGCTCTAGTGAGCAAATTCCCCTATCAGTGTCGTACCTGGAGCGTTTCCAGTACTCTACCAGTCTCGGCTAAGGGAGGAAGAGTCAAGCAGAAGCCTACGCATTCCATTCCTAGCTTGGGCAGTGGCTACCGAGTGGAAGGCAATCTGCTACAAGTCAAAACTCACCCATGCTGGGCAGCAGCAGCATGGGAGACAGCCGAGGGTGGAGACTCAAGTTAACTGCGTGGAAGGAGGCAATGGTAAACCATTTCTGTAATTTTACCATGAAAACTCTATGGATACACCACCAGAACGACTGCAGATGGAGAGCGAGGCATTCTGGAAGGGATGGGTCTGTGGTGTTGCTATGGGTTGGAAACTACTCGATGGCATAAGACAAGACAAGTGAAGAACAGATTTCAATGAATGCATCAGTCCTGCAGATAAGAAGAGGTAAGTAGCTTCTGTTGGGAGGGGCACAAAACCCCTCATGCAACTGTCCACTTCTGGGAGCTGGAACACATGTGCTCTCAATGTTAACTTACGGCTAAATTGCTAATGAACTGCAAAAGCCGGAGAAATTTAGTCCTTTTCTCATTTGGGAATACTAGGTCGTTTGCCTTATTTTCAGAAAATCTTTAGAGACCATGTAAGCTTAAGTTTTTTTTTTAATGATAAGAAAAATATTAAATTAAAAATGCTACAAACTAAAGAACCATAGGACTACCTAGTCATAGAACTATTTTAAAAAGGATTTAGGTTTTAATATAGTTTATCCTTAGGGCGGGATGGGGTATTGTTTGCCTAAAATATGAACTCAAGTTTCAGGTTTTGCACTCATGGGATACTTATTTATTTACATGTCCTCCTTCTCTAAGTACTGAAAACCTATACCACAATACTCAGGCAATAAGATATGGTTTTTGGCAATGCTTTCAGCCTGCCTCTCAAATTCAACTTAGAATCAGTTTCTAAGAAAACGGGCCTGCTCACAGCACTGCCTTTAACTGTATGCGAGGTTGGATTATTCGCGGGCTCTTTAAGTAGGGTCTGGTGATCACTGGATTCAGATGTCTTTTTTTGAGGAGAAGTAGGTTTGCCCCTAATCCCACTCTCCAGTGATACCCAACAGGCTGTCTACAATCCTCAGAGCATAAGAAATGACAATTTTGGAAAAGAACAATGATCAACTCAGTCCAGTATCCTGTCACTGATACTACTAGTACGACGAATAATACTAGTAACATTTGTTAAGGACTTACTATGTACCATGCACTGTAATAGACACTCGAGTGGATACAAGATGATCAGAAACAGTCCCTATCCCTCCTGGGGCTCACAGTCAACGCAGAAGGGCACTGAATCCCCATTTTACAAATGAGGATACTGAAACATTGAAAAGGTAAGTGACTTGCCCAAGGTCACACAACAGGCAAGTGGCAGAGTTGGAATTGGAACACAGCTCCTCTGATTCACAGGTCTCACTGCTTCTGATGATCGAATTATTGGAGCATGCCAAAGATGATTTCCATTCCATCCAAGTATTTGCAGATTCACCATATAGTATTTCTAACTTTTCCTCTCTACATGCCTAGCTTCTTCCCCTCTGGCCATCCTAGGAAGGGGCCTGGCCCGCTGGGAGAAGGCAGTCTAACCCTTCCCAGCCAGGGGACTTGCCAGCCGGACGGACACCTTCCTTTCCTTTTGTTGCTGGCTTCTTCCCTGAGATCTTCTATGACTGGGGCTCCAACTCATTCTGGGGCTGTGTCACAAGTTCAAAACCCACCCAGGGCTCTTTGTGTCCACACTGTTCCTTTGCCAGAGTTCAAAACATGTCTCAGGACTTTTTACTTTAGTTTAGCTTTTGGAGGCACCAGAGTAGTCTTTGAATTTCACTGAGGCAGAGTTGAAAAAAATCTCTGGAGAGGCTTTGTTCATTCATTCATTCATTTAATCGTATTTATTGAGTGCTTACTGTGTGCAGAGCACTGTACTAAGCGCTTGGGAAGTACAAGTCGGCAACATATAGAGACGGTCCCTACCCAACAACGGGCTCACGGTCTAGAAGGGCGAGACAGACAACAAAGCAAAACACGTGGACAGGTGTCAAAGTCGTCAGAACAAATAGAATTAAATATGCACATCATTAAAAAAATAAATAGAATAGTAAATATGTACATGTAAAATAGAGTAATAAATCTGTACAAATATATATACAAGTGCTATGGGGAGGGGAAGGAAGTAGGGCGGGGGGGATGGGGAGGAGGAGAGGGAAAAGAGGGCTCAGTCTGGGAAGGCCTCTTGGAGGAGGTGAGCTCTAAGTAGGGCTTTGAAGGGAGGAAGAGAGCTAGCTTGGCAGATTTGTGAAGGGAGGGCATTCCAGGCCAGGGGAAGGACGTGGGCTGAGGGTTGATGGAAGGACAGGCGAGAATGAGGCACAGTGAGGAGGTTAGCGGCAGAGGAGCAGAGGGTGCAGGCTGGGCTGTAGAAGGAGAGAAGGGAGGTGAGGTAGGAGGGGGCGAGGTGATGGAGATCCTTGAAGTCAAGAGTGAGGAGGTTTTGCTTGATTTGTAGGTTGACAGGCAGCCACTGGAGATTTTTGAGGAGGGGAGTAACATGCCCAGAGGGTTTCTGTACAAAGATCCGCCACTTGCGGATCCAGGCAGCAGAGTGAAGTATAGACTGAAGTGGGGAGAGACAGGAGGATGGGAGATCACAGAGGAGGCTGATGCAGTAATCTAGTTGGGATAGGATGAGAGATTGAACCAGCAAGGTAGCGGTTTGGATGGAGAGGAAAGGGTGGATCTTGGCGATGTTGTGGAGCTGAGACCGGCAGGTTTTGGTGACGGATTGGATGTGTGGGGTAAACGAGAGAGCAGAGTCGAGGATGACACCAAGGTTGCGGGCTTGTGAGACGGGAAGGATGGTAGTGCTGTCTACAGTGACGGGAAAGTCAGGGAGAGGTCAGGGTTTGGGAGGGAAGATAAGGAGTTCAGTCTTGGACATACTGAGTTTTAGATGGCAGGCAGACATCCAGATGGAGATGTACTGAAGGCAGGAGAAGACACAAGCCTGGAGGGAGGGAGAGAGAGAGAGCAGGGGCAGAGATGTATATTTGGGTGTCATCAGCGTAGAGATGATAGTTGAAGCCGTGGGAGCAAATGAGTTCATCAAGGGAGTGAGTGTAGATAGAGAACAGAAAGGGACCAAGAACTCACCCATGAGGAACTCCTACCGTAAGGGGATGGGAGGGGGAGGAGGAGCCTGCAAAGGAGTCTGAGAATGAACAGCCAGAGAGATAAGAGGAGAACCAGGAGAGGACTGAGTCTGTGAAGCCAAGGTTGAATAGTGTGTTGAGGAGAAGGGGGTGGTCCACAGTGTCGAAGGCAGCTGAGAGGTTGAGGCGGATTAGGATAGAGTCCATGCTGCCTGGGGCTAGTTTTCAACCCTGTGATTCCCTGGAACTACAGAGTTCAAAGCCCTCGCTGGGGTCCTTATTTCCTGGGAACTTGCTGCTGCTGCTGACTGGAGAAGGAAGAGAGGAGAAAAGGCCTCCTGAGTCAGAGTGGAGTGAGGGTCAGGGGTGGGGGGTGAGAGAGAAAGAGAAGATTGATTTTGTGTGATGGAGAGAGTATTTTGCGATAGAAAGTTATTCTTCCTTTAAAAGTTACAGGGAGTAGCCCTAAATGGAGGGCTGTCAGTTTCAGGGAAATATCAAAAATGAAACGTGCATTATTACAGAAACTACTGTGCTTGCTGGTACCAGCTTGCCTGTTCCCTTTCAAATGAGGTAGAGACATAGTCACAGTGCTGTATTCTACAGTACATTTTCCAGTTCTACTATTGATACCATTACCACATTACATCTGCCCATGTTCAGTCCAGTATTCTGTCAACGATCACAATAATAATAATACTTGTGGTATTACAATCACATTTTACACCTGTTCAGAAGATCCAGGCTAGAGACCTCTGAAATACAACTACTTCCAAGCAATTCCATCACACACCCTGATCATTATAAAATATGTTTTTTAAGGGCAATATGCCACTGGGGTATAATTTGCTTTTAATATTCTGTAGGGAAAGAAGAGAAACCCTTTAAGATAATTCTGCTCCAGGTTTCCCTAAACATCTGTTCATTAGGAAAGGTATTTGAGGCTAAAAACATATTCAAGCACAGGTTGTTTAAAAGCAGATGTTTTCTTTTCAAACTTGCACTTTTTGCCTGTTTAAACTTCAGTAAGCTTGCAATCCATAGAGTGACTAAGTATTAATGCTTTTGTAGTTATATTTTGAACTTTCTCCCCCACATTTCACTCACCTATTCAACTCTTTTTTCCAAATGCTGTCCTGTAGATTCAATCTGTCACCAAATCCTGTTAGGTCTACCGTCACATCATCTCTAAAATCCAGCCCTTACTCTCCATCCAAACTGCCACCACCCTGATTCAAGCACTTATGATAACCTGCCCAACTACTCTAACCTCCCTGATGCCCTAGTTTTATTGATCTGACTCATGTGACCTCTCAAATTCTTAAAACTATCTTCCATCTCCTTAGTTTTTCATTTCTGAGCTCTCACACTTTAATTTATTCAACATATTTACTGAGCGCTTACTATGTGCAGAACACTGAACTAAGCACTTGGGAGAGTAAAGTAAAACAGAGTTGGTAGATATGTTTCCTGTCCACAATGAGTTTACAGTCTAGATGGGGAGACAGACATTAATGTAAATAAAGTCTGGGTAGTACATTAGTGCTGAGTGAGGGGTGAATAAAGGATTCAAAGCTAAGTGCAAAGGTGACATAGAATGGTGTGGGAGAATAGGAAATTAAGGCTTAGTCTGGGAAGGCCTCTTTGAGAAGATATGACCTTGTAATTGTTTCGAAGATGGGGAGAGTGATCACCTGTTGGATATGAAGAGGTGGGGTATTCCAGGCCAGAGGCAGGACCTGAGCAAGAAGCTGGTGGTGAGAAAGATTATACTGAGGTACAATGAGTAGGGTGGAATTTGAGGACCAAAGTGTGCAGGCTGGGTTGTAGTAGGAAAGCAGTGAAGTAAAGTAGGAGAGGGCAAAGTGATTGAGTGTTTGAAAGTTGTTGGTAAGGAGTTTGACGTGGAGGTGGATGGGTTCTTGATGAGTGGGGAAACATGGACTGAATGTTTTCATAGAATAATGATCCATGCAGCAGAATGTTAGGTATGGGCTGGAGCGGGGAGAGACAGGAGGCAGGGATGTCAGCAAGGAGGCTGATGCAGTCATCAAGCCTGGATAGGATAAGTGATTGGATTAAAGTGGTAGTAGTTTGAATGGAGCCCCCTCTCAGGGTCGCACCTGGAGAACTTCCAGTACTCCATAAGACTCGGCTACAGGAGGAAGAGTCAAGCAGAGGCCTACCCATTCCATTATTACTGTGTGCAGAGCACTGTACTAAGTGGTTGCTGAAGAGGAGCGGAGTGTGTTGGCTGGGCTGCAGAAGGAGAGAAAGGAGGTGAGGTAGGAGGGGGCAAGGCGATGGAGAGACTTGAAGCCGATAGTGCGGAGTTTTTGCTTCATGCAAAGGTTGACAGGCAACCACTGGAGGTTTTTGAGGAGGGGGGGTTGACAAGCCCAGAGTGTATCTGTCGAAAGATAATCCAGGCAATTATCTAATGGTTATCTAATTTAGATAAGAGGAAGAAGAAGAGAATAGAAACATGGATATGTTGACAGGTAAAATGTTTAGGTAGTAGTGGAGTACTACCTCCTCCAGGAGGCCTTCCCAGACTGAGCCCCCTCCTTCCTCTCCCCCTCCTCCCCATCCCTCCACCTTACCTCCTTCCCCTCCCCACAGCACCTGTATATATGTATGTATGTATTTATTACTCTAGTTTATTTGTACATATTTATTCTATTTATTTTATTTGGTTAATATGTTTTGTTTTGTTCTCTGTCTCCCCCTTCTAGACTGTGAACCCACTGTTGGGTAGGGACCGTCTCTAAATGTTGAAAACTTGTACTTCCCACGTGCTTAGTACAGTGCTCTGCACACAGTAAGTGCTCAATAAATACGATTGAATGAATGAATGAATGAATGAGTATGAAAAGAAATGTGCCGAAAATGGACTAGGCAGAGTTGTACAGTGCATCTGAGCTGAAATGAAGAAAAATTAATTGGGGAAAACCTCTTGGAAGAAATAGGTTTCAGAAAGGCTTTCAAGATGGGAAAACAGGGGAATAACGGATTTGAAGGGACAGGGAGTTCCAGGGATTGGAAATAGGAGAGACAGAAACAGCCCCTGTGAGGTGAGGCTGGGAGGACTGAAGAGTAGGGGATAGGGAGCAACGAGGGAAGAGTGTAGTTAAGTAACAGGGAGGGAGCTAACGGAGTGTCTTGCAGACAATTGTCTGGAGTTCTGCTTGAGTGCAGAACACTGTACTATGCACCTGGGAAAGTAGAATAGAGTTGGTAGGCACATTCCATATCCAGAAAGCCCTTAACAAACACCATTAAGAGAGTCAACCATTGCAACTCAGAAAATGTGCTTTTCATTTCAGTCTTGCCCCATCTTTCCAGTCTAAATTATTAACATACCATCTTCATTTATTTATGCTATGAGAAAAAGAAACCTGCAGCTACTTTATACAAAGTCTTCCATTCCTTTCTTTGTGTTTCTGAGATTCTTTGTCATTTGTTCTGACGATTTTGACACCTGTCTACATGTTTTGTTTTGTTGTCTGTCTCCCCTTTCTAGACTGTGAGCCCGTGGTTGGGTAGGGACCGTCTCTATATGTTGCCGACTTGTACTTCCCAAGTGCTTAGTCCAGTGCTCTGCACACAGTAAGCGCTCAATAAATACGATTGAATGAAAGAATGAATTATGTTTTTCCAGCACCACTATCAGGAAGCACTAAGCAGGTGACATGCTGTAACCAGGACCTCAAATGGTTAATTTCTCCTAAGGATTTTCCCATGTCTTGCAGGGACTTCCAGCAACTTCCCTGTAGGCAAATGAAGGAAGGCAAATCCCTGCAGATCTCTGCCTGGAGGCATGAATATGCCCTAGGACATGAGAATAGTTTGACACTCACTACAGTTGTAAGGGAAAGAACTGAAACACTGGCAAGATTTGAGGTTAACATTCATTTTTCCCTCCTCACCACAAAGGTGAGAAGTATTCTGTAATAGCCCCCAGTCCTCTTTTCATCTCTTAACTCAATTACCTAGACAATAATCAGCTCCCAGCACAACACAAAAATAATCTCCGCTTGAGCTGTAGTACACTATTCTGTCTAAACTGGAACTTAACATACAATAACAAGTAAAAGGCAGTTTCAATCTTCTTTCTTTTTATCACTCATATAATTTTTGGCATGAAGAGATTTCTCTAAGTAGGCCAATCATTCAACAGCACTACTGGTCTAACACATTATGAACTAATTTATCACTTACATGTCATCAATTCATGTTATTCTTCTTCCTTGACTGGTATATAAAAATGGAAAAGAATCAGAGTTCCACTTCAATGCAACAATATCAAGATGGCATGGCTTCACTGACACTGTCCTCTCCTGGTGCTCCTCCTATCTCTCTGATCGCTCCTCTTTGGTCTCTTTCATGGGTTCCTTATCTGCCTCCCACCCCCTACCTGTGAGAATCCCTCATGGCTCAGTTCTGGTCCCCTTTTGTTCCCCATCTACACCCACTCTCTTGGAATACTCTTTTGTTTCCATGGCTTCATTTACTATCTCTATGCAGATGATTCCCAAATCTACCTCTCCAGCCCTGACCTCTCTCCTTCTCTGTATCTAACAGAAACTCCTTAGCATTGGCTTTAAAGCATTTAATCATCTTGCCCCCTCCTATCTTGCCTCTTGATTTCCTATTACAACCCAGCATCTTTATTTTGCTCCTCTAACGCCAACCTATTCATTGTATCTCTATATCATCCACCCCACCATTGACCCCTTGCCCAAATCCTGACTTTGGCCTGGAAATCTCTCCCCCTTCATATCTTCTTTCCCCATCTTAAGAGTCTTCTTATAATCACATCTCCTCTAAGAGGTCGCCCCTGACTAAGCGCTCCTCTCCCTACTGCATCACTTTTGCACTTGGATTTGTACCCTTTAAACACTTGATATTCATCCCACCCTTAGCCTGTCTCCCCCTCAAGACTATAAGCTCATTGTAGGGAGGGAACATGTCTGCCAACTCTGTTACATTAAACTTTCCCATACTGTGCACTCTGCACACAGTAGGAACTCAATAAATTTGATTGGTTGATTGATGCAATATTCCCCAGTGATCAATATTATCCTAAAGGAATTTCTTGGAAAAATAAATAATTATGCATTTTGGAACAAGAATTATTATTACAATCATTCAACTATCTAAGAACTAGAATTTCGAGCCTGCTAAGTATTGAAACTTCCAACTACTTTATTTCCTTATCGGTCTGTTTTATACAACTACATCTGCATTGTGCCTTCCTTTCCCCTCTTTTAAGGCACTAAATTTAAGGACAAGAGTAATATTTGTGTGGCACAGATGTGCCTTTTTGTTTTAACAAACGGTAATAGAGATTTGCTATTAATGCAATGAAAACTTAAAAAGCAGGTTTTCAGCCCATTTGAAAAGTGCTTTCTTTTTACAATTCTTCTGTCCAGTGCAGAAACAAAGTCCATGTATTCAAAGCTGAATGATATGGAAAAATAATTATTTCTTGAGAGAGCAATTACAGTATTAAATGGGTAAAGTAAAAGCTTATTAGGGTATCAGCATGTAGTGTGGCTCAGTGGAAAGAGCCCAGGCTTTGGAGTCAAGAGGTCGTGGGTTCAAATCTCAGCTCTGCCAATTGTCAGCTGTGTGATTTTGGGCAAGTCACTTCACTTCTCTGTGCCTCAGTTCCCTCATCTGTAAAATGCGGATTAAGACTGTGAGCCCCCTGTGGGACAACCTGATCACCTTGTGAACTCCCCAGTACTTAGAAGAGTGCTTTGCACATAGTAAGTGCTTAATAAATGCCATAATAATAATAATAATAATAATATACATGCAGATAATTGGCTCGTAGCCCTGGAATTCTAGACTGGAATTCTAGACTTCTTAGGAGAAACACTAACAATACAAATCTGATTGCAACCACTCTATGATACCACCACTTTAGGAATACAACCTGCTTTGTTTGATGCTTTACCACACCTATATGCTTGACCATCTTCAATTTTCTGCATAGTCTGCAGATAAGTCAATCATGCACAATGATAGTGGACTGTAGTTTAAATAACCTGTGATTCAGATGAATTCACATAAACTCAATGTAGGCAGAGAATGTGTCTGCCAACTCTGCTGTATTGCACCTTCCTGAGGACTTTGCACAGAGCTCTGCACTAAGTGCTCAAAAAATACAATTGATTGACTGATGTTTTAACCCAATTCCATTTTATTAAAGCCATTATCCCTTTAACAGGGCTTAGTCTTGCAGCATTTAATGAAATAAACTATGTTTAAGAAAAGGGTAGGGCAGGAGAGGAGTCAGAAAAGAAAAAAATCCAGGCAGCCACGGTGCTGAAGGCAGGGCAAAATGGGTGCTCATATCTGAGACAATCCATTCCCTTGATCCTAGCAGTGAGAGGGGACAGGTAGATTCTTGATTAGTTTAGGGTGGGGGTGTCTCAGGAGTTTGAAAATAACTTTTGTGCTCTTTGTGGCTTTGTTGATGGGTAATGATTGATTTCTTTTTGTTTTCTAATGCTTAAAACCAGAATGATTCTTTTTCCAAACTCCTTTGGTGGCACTCCAAAATTTGCAACGGTATTGGTACAACTCTGCGACACTATGTGATAGTGCCCACAGCTGGGTAAGATTGTATACTGTAAAACAGTTTTGATTTTAATTTGGCTGGAAAACTATGGGTTCATTTTCCAGATTGGGACATTTCTAAATTTCACTGAAAAGGAGGGAAGAAAGGCTGGAGTTGGTAAGGGAGAATAAAGAAAAGCAAAAAAAAAGACTTTTTCCAGATTAGAAATTTTCTTAATTCCACTCAAAAGGAGGCAAGGAAGGCAGGAGTTGCTAAGGGAGAAGAAAGGACAGCAAAAAAGGAGAGTTTTCACCTTAGTACAAATCAAGTTAGGAGGTTGAAAATACACCTTTCATTTGAAAGGGAATCATTTTATTTGAAATGTGCATGGGTGTCAGGTACCAATCAATTCTTCTGGGCTCCATGCTCTTCTGTGGTGAGATGAAGCAATCTACAATTAATGGATTTGGAGGAAGTATTGCCCGTGCTTTGTGACTGATTTTCATGGTGCTGAAGAGACCCTTTGAGCAAATTACTATAACTTGTTTATAGGTGGAGGCAGTTCAATTTAAAAACTGGTAATGCAGATCCTGATGAGTTCACTGCATCTCATTCAGACTAATTATTTTTCAATGAAGACACTGTCAAACTTCAACAAGCCAAAGCATCATCGTAGGATGCCAAAACAGATGAAGAAATAGTTAGGGTTTCTCCATCACCAGCCAAAATATTTGGATTAAAAGGCTTGCATCAATTGTCGAGAAAGGTTTCCACACCGGGGTGGCTCACTTTGTTCTATGAAATGTTATTCTGGTGAAATGATATTACAATCGGGCACTTTTTCCACGGCTAATGTTTGACCATCTGGAAAGTTTGAATTATTAGGTCACCCGATCTGGAGAGCAGAGGGTGGCACTGTGGAAGAGGGAGGTGGGAAACTGGGGGACAAGGTCTCCAGGCTGACCAGGGGGCATAGGGACTTTCCTCTAAAACCAAAGATGGTTGGGTCAACCTAGAGCAGACTCCCAAGGCAGAGGGGACCCCCAGTCTGAGCTGCCACAGCTGTGGCTCTCCCAGCCCGAGGTCCATCTCTCCTCTCGACAGCCGGGAATGTGAAAGCATGAAGGTACCTGTGTGAAACCTCGTGTTTCCTTTCTTTTTACTTAAAAGTAACTGAAAAATAAATCCCCAGGGCCAACAGTGATCAGAGACAGAGATGACCCCCATGTTTATCTTTTATTTGAAAATGAATATAAAATAAATCCGCAGGACCAGCAGCAGTCTGAGGGAGAAGTGACCCCTCCCCTCTTCCCCCCGCGCCCCCGACTGGGGAATGCTTGGGCTGTGTAACAGATCTTGCCATAAGACTGGCTGGGGGAAGTGGTGCCATGAGTGGGGCCGTGTTTGGGGGATGAGGGGGACCGGCACCAGGCTGGCATCAGATTGCATCCGTGGCTGAGTGGAAAGAGCCCGGACTTGGGAGTCAGAGGTCATGGGGTCTAATCCCAGCTCCACCACTTGTCAGCTGTGTGACCTTGGGCAAGTCACTTAACTTCTCTGTGCCTCAGTTCCCTCATCTGTAAAATGGGGATTAAGACTGTGAGCCCATGTGGGACAACCTGATCACCTAGTATCCTCCCCACAGAGAGTAGAACAGTGCTTTGCAAATAGTAAGCACTTAACAAATACCATTATCATTATTATTATTATTATTATTATATGACTGGGGGGGGGAAGAAGATATCTTGTTGACCCTTAACTAAATCACTTGGCCTCAGGATTGGTAGAACTGGTAGAATGTCCAAGCAACTTCGTAAACCAACCACATATTTCTTATGCAAATCGCACCCCGTCACAGGCTCTTGAGAAGGGAGGTGCATTTATAGCAATGACCGAAGAAGTAGAAAGAAGACCTTATGGGGAGAGGTATACGACCAAGTCATTAGGAACAAGAAATATGTGGGGGGGGATGGGAATTTGAGGAGGGAGTTGAACACTGGAAATAGCTGGCATGGGCAGTGAGCACGAGAGTCAGTGGATGGAGAAATTCTGTTGCCAGGAGGAGAGAGCAGAGTTAAAGCAGGTGAAGATTACTTTACGATGGACGAGGTTGGCCTGGTCTTCATGGTTTAATAGGGGCCCTTGTGTGACTCAATCCAGTAAGATCTGGGGCCAAATTCCAACTGTGGTAGCCTAATAGTTGACTGTGGAGATGGAGAGGTCTAGATGGACATCTCCATCTGGATGTCTGCCCGCCATCTAAAACTCAACATGTCCAAGACTGAACTCCTTGTCTTCCCTCCCAAACCCTGCCCTCTCCCTGAATTTCCCATCAATGTTGACGGCACTCCATCCTTCCTGTCTCACAAGCCCGCAACCTTGGTGTCATCCTCGACTCCGCTCTCTCGTTCACCCCTCACATCCAAGCCGTCACCAAAACCTGCCGGTCTCACCTCCACAACATTGCCAAGATCCACCCTTTCCTCTCTATCCAAACCGCTACCCTGCTCGTTCAAGCTCTCATCCTATCCTGTCTGGATTACTGCATCAGCCTCCTCTCCGATCTCTCATCCTCCTGTCTTTCCCCACTTCAATCCATACTTCACGCCGCTTCCCGGATTGTCTTTGTTCAGAAATGCTCTGGGCATGTTACTCCTCTCCTCAAAAATCTCCAGTGGCTACCAATCAACCTACGCATCAGGCAAAAACTCCTCACCCTTGGCTTCAAGGCTCTCCATCTCCTCGCCCCCTCCTACCTCACCTCCCTTCTCTCCTACAGCCCAGCCTGCACCCTCCACTCCTCTGCCGCTAATCTCCTCACCGTACCTAGTTCTCGCCTGTCCCGCCGTCGACCCCTGGCGCAAGTCATCCCCCTGGCCTGGAATGCCCTCCCTCTGCCCATCCGCCAAGCTAGCTCTCTTCCTCCCTTTAAGGCCCTACAGAGAGCTCACCTCCTCCAGGAGGCCTTCCCAGACTGAGCCCCCTCCTTCCTCTCCCCTACCTCCCCCTCCCATCCCCCCGCCTTACCTCCTTCCCCTCCCCACAGCACCTGTATATATGTATATATGTTTGCACGTATTTATTACTCTATTTTATTTGTACATATTTATTCTATTTATTTTATTTTGTTAATATGTTCTGTTTTGTTCTCTGTCTCTCCCTTCTAGACTGTGAGCCCACTGTTGGGTAGTGACCATCTCTATATGTTGCCAACTTGTACTTCCCAAGCGCTTGGTACAGTGCTCTGCACACAGTAAGCGCTCAATAAATATGATTGAATGAATGAATGAATGGTAGAATGTGGGAGGGACTTTATGTTCTCCCTATGCTCTTACCCTCTCTCTCAGTCAACCGATATCTGGAAGCCGTCTATAAGCCAATAAAGTTCATTTTAGCCACTCTTTTTTATTTGGTACACACTGCAAAAGAGTTGTCTTTGTCAGAATTACCCCTTCTACTTTCCAGCAAACAAGTTTAAATTGATATATTACAAAAACATACGGTTATTTTTGAAGAACTCAAGAGAAAGTCCAACTGTATGCCAGTTGAGAGGGATGGATTAGAGGCAGGCACTATTATTGCCAATTAACAAACAGAAAATTGTGGCCCAAACACTGGTTTTATTTATATATGGCAAATCAATGGTGGAGATGGGTCTAGAATTTCATTTTAATGCTTCCTCTGTGAGTCCAACATGCCTCTCAACAATACCTGAGTCAAAATTTAAAACTGTTCAATGCGTTTAATATTAAAAGCCTTTAAAACTAATGGAATATGCACAATTAGGACAGTTATTTACCTGACCTACTCATGTGGAGTATCCATATAATTCACATGGGACATAGCTCTACCTCTACATATAATTAATGTACCAGTGATTATATAATTCAGAGCTTTATCACTGAATTTTTCTTTACATGTTGCTAGAAAATGCATTCCTCAATGCTATGTGGACATATTTTTTATTGTTTAATTACTGAACAGCTTTTGTTCCTCACTTTGCCCTTCAACACAGCAAAACATGTTATTTATGCAACTAAAAGCTTCTTCTTGGAAAAAAGTTCTTGCTTGATAATGTAAGTTTCAGGGAAGCATAATACTATCTGTGATCTGAATTGGTAATGTATGAAGAGGAAAACAATAGCAATGAGATGCACAGAAGCTCATTTTAGTGGCTCGAGCTGATTGCTTTTAGGTAATACATAAGTTTGAAGCAAAGGCGATGCAACACTTTTTTTGATCCTTAGAAACAGTTCTATTTCAAAAATGGAAATGATCAAATGACCAGCGAGTGATCAGCAAGGGTGAGGCGAAATTCTCTTTTGAAGTAATGTCATCTCTTACGAACCCTGACTCATAACTGCATCATCTTATATTCTCTGACCCCAGAGTTCAGACTTCCTTTTAAAAAGAAATGAAGATGCCAGCTTTCTTCAAAAGTTGAAAACCCTTTTCTGCCTCCATAGAATGGAACGTGTGTATCAAACAAATTAATTTTCCACATCGAATGATGATTAATTTCCATGGAGCTTCAAATGCATATACTTTTCATGAGCTTTGAAAGTCCACAAGGAATATACCTCAGCTCAATATTGTTGTGCCTTATTCAAGTGTGTCTTTCAAATGATGCATTTCTGTTGTCATGGCCATCTGGCCATAGTGAATTGTGAAAAGTAACTCTGCAAAATGTTCACATGTATCCATGTTTTGCAGTTTTATGCAGTGGATTTTGAAGTTGCGCAGTAGGAACACATTGTGTCTTGCATCTAAAATTCTAGCCTACACCAGGGTTTTCCCGGATATGCTGTAGACCTATTAGTACGAGAAGCAGCATGGCCTAGTACATAGAGCACGGACCTGGGAGTTGGAAGGACCTGGGTTCTAATCCCAGCTCTGTCACTTGTCTGCTGTGTGATCTTGGGCAAGTCACTTAACTTTGCTATGCCTCAGTTATCACATCTGTAAAATGGGGATTAGGACTGTGAGACCCACGTGGAACAGGGACTGTGTGCAATCTGACTCGCTTGTACGTAACCCAGGGCTTAGAACAGTGCTTTTCCCTCTCCTCCTCCTCCTCCCATCCCCATCGCCCCCGCTTCCTCCGCCATATCCCCTTCCCCTCCCCACAGCACTTGTATATATTTGTACATACTTATTACTCTATTTATTTTATTAATGATGTATATATAGCTATAACTCTATTCTGATGGTATCGACACCTGTCTACTTGCTTTGTTTTGTTGTCTGTCTCCCCCTTCTAGACTGTGAGCCCAGTGTTGGATAGGGACCGTCTCTATATGTTGCAGATTTGTACTTCCCAAGTGCTTAGTACAGTGTTCTGCACACAATAAGTGCTCAGTAAATATGATTGAATGAATGAATGTTTACTGTCATAGTCTACCCTCCCAAGTGCTCAGTACAGTACTCTGCACACAGTAAGTGCTCAATAAATATGACAGTGAATGAATGAATGAACAGTACTTGATCCATAATAAGCGTTTAACAAATACTATTATTATTATTATTGAATCAAAGTTAGTCTCACCAGAAAAAGCCTTCATTTTTGTGGTGGATTTAAAGATGATGACTTTTGCTGCTGGGACCCATTTTCATTCCCTGTCAATCATCCCTGTTGCCCTACTCTTCTCTCTCTTCCCACAAGCAGCTCCACAGCAGCACCAGGCTCTCACTACTCCTGGGCATTCAACCCTGTCCTCTGCCCGGAACCTTAAACTGCCTACAAAACTGACCAATCCAACATACTACTGAGCACCTACTTTAATAAAGTACTAAGTGCTTGGGGAAGTACAATTAAGTGAGAAGCAGCATGGCTCAGTGGAAAAAGCACGGGCTTTGGAGTCAGAGGTCATGGGTTCAAATCCTGGCTCCACCACTTGTCAGCTGTGTGACTTTGGGGAAGTCACTTCACTTCTCTGTGCCTCAGTTCCCTCATCTGTAAAATGGGGATTAAGACTGTGAGCCCCCCGTGGGACAACCTGATCACCTTGTAACCTCCCCAGCACTTAGAACAGTGCTTCACACCTAGTAAGCGCTTAATAAATGCCATAATTATTATTAAGTAATGGTTATTGTCCTCACCCTCAAGGACCTCACAAGTTGAAGAAATACTGAATTCTGAATCTTGTCCTGTTGCCCTCTAGACTGTAAGCTCACTGTGGACAGGGGATGTGTCTGTTTATTGTTACACTGTCCTCTCCCAAGCACTTCATACAATGTTCAGGACACAGTAAGTACTCAATAAATATGGCTGACTGCTTGGATCTGGGTCTAAGTCCCTTACCCTCTCCACAGTCCCTTTCCTGATGTGAACTCAGAAATAAACCAGTGTGAACACAAAGACCTTCCACATTACATCCCGAGAACCAAGAAATGAAGGGCAAAGAAACCACACTTCCCTATTTGCAACCCTTATTTGGGACTATGGCAGGGAAAGGTCATAGAGCTTGAAGAAAAACTACACGAATTAAAGACATGCCTTCTTGTTACCTGGATGTAGAATCCATTGCTTATCCTACACATCAAAAGAAAGTGTTTTTCTACTAGAAGGTCTCTTTCTCATCTAGTTTGTTGCCTGTATTACATCAATTCAACTGAATGGAAGAGAAAACAAAGGAGGAAATCAGTTAAGATGGCCCGTGACTGAGCGTCCAATTTGGGCCCCAAAGGTATTTTTCATTTCACAGTGACTCAAATCTCCTGTCTTGATATTGTCCATTAGGAATAATGTACATAAGCAGTATTGTATGAATTAAGCTAGTGGTGCGCTAAAACTGTATGGGCATTTTATGAGTGCAGGAATTATAATAGTTTGTTGGAGTGATGGAAAAAGTATAGTGCTCTCTCCAGATCATGACTAATATTTCATCTCCAAGATTATAAACTACAGAGAGACGAACGGGTCTTTGAGGGTGAAGATCACACACAGATGGTTGATTGCAGCATTCACAAAAGAAATAATGAAGTCTCAGACTGCACATTTGTCAGCACTTCACTTAGTTACTCCATGATATCAATGATATAGTTCCCCTACAATTCTTCTCCTCTACCCAGAGCCCATTCTCCTCATTTACTTAACATCACATATCATTTCAATGGCAACATTCATTCGGATACTTTCAATTTATACAAAATTTATTTCATAAAGATGAACACCAATCCATCCCTTTAAATAGGCCAAATAAACCCCTAGGTCAGATATGATCACTCTATTGCTCATCCTGCCTTATCTTACTAGGAAGACCATCTCGTTCCACTCCCCTAACTCACACTTTGTACTGATTTATTTTCCAGAAAATCTTTCAAATTGGATTTACCACTCTGTGCTGTTTTGTGAATGTGTGGAGAGAGAAGCAGTTTGACCTAATGGAAAGAGCACGGACCCGAAAGTCAAGGGACCTGGGTTCTAATCCCGGTTCTGCCACTTGCCTGCGATGTGATCTTGGACAAGTCACTTCTCTGTACTTCAGTTTCCATCCCTGTAAAATGGGGATTCCATAACTGTTCTCCCTCCTAGTTAGACTATGAGCTTCAGGTGGGACAGGAATGGCATCTAACGTGATTTACACCAGTGCTTCACAGAATGCACGGCCCAGGGTAAGCACCTAACGAATACCACATTTACTGATATGATTGTGTTTGTGACTTCGTGGCTTTTCTGTTTTCTAAGGGTATTGTTCACATTGCCGTAGGGATGTTGAATTTTCCCACTGTTTCGCATCATTTCTAATTTAATTTACCAGGACATCGGGGTTTTCTGTTATCCATTCTCACCCCCATTATTATTATTGTCAATGATTATAGGCTGGTGACCTCCAGTAAGGAAAAGTCAACAGCTATTCTGGAGTTTCCAGAGAGAAGCTGCAATATAGTAGTAGTTAATGTGGCCTCCTCAAGACAAACTTGCAACATTAAATCCTTAATTCTAGAAAGACACGAAAGCTTGTAGACCCCATTTGTACTTTCAGTATGGTGCAAGATAAAGCAGTGTCTGTAAACACATAGCCCAGTGGAGAGGTGATGAATCTCCAGATAATTGGTCAATATACACTGCCAATAGTAGTAATGGTATTTATTAGGCATTTACTGTGTTTAGTGCACTGGTATTATGTGCTGGGAAAGAGTATGTAAGTGGGAATTAAACAAGGTCCTTGTCCCTTGTGGAGCTCACAGTCTATAAACTGTTCAGCTACCCAAACCTCAATAAAATAAACCTGGGATCTAGGTATCTGCACTTGACCTCAGTTTTCCTTTCCTGTTTAGAAACCTAAAGATGCAGTTAGCAATCCGTCGACTACACTGCTTTAAAATCATTTCCGTTTCCTGCAGTGATTGTGGCAACAAACTCACTGCAGTAGGATGATTACAGGTAATATTTTTATGAATGCACCATCGTCCTACTTCAGGGCTAATTCACAATTAGCACATTTAAAAGGCACTTGAAAGGAACATGTGGTCTCCTTAAAGCAGGGTGAGAAGACCAAGATAAAACATGTATTTTTTCTGGAGACTCTTTTACAGAATCTTCATGCACCTACTATTCAATCTTGAGTAGATTTCAGGCAAAGTGCTGAAGCAAATTCAGACCACTTCAAGTCTTATGTGTAGCCTTCTCCAAACCTTATTCTGCCAGCCATATACATCTGTTTGAGAACTGAGCCTGCCAAAAATTTTAATGCTGGGCCTTTTTCTTCCTGTTGCTTCATAACATATTGAGATGACTTGTAATTATTTTATTGTGTAGAAGATTTTAGACAGTGGGCAACTTTTGGCTCCCGCTCATGGGAACCAGCAACATCAGAGTTTCCTTTTTGCCATGTTTTTTCTTAATCTTTTCAAAACCAATAAGCTTCTGTCAGAGCCTCCCATATTAGCAAACTTGAGAAGTGAAAAATGTAAATTTCCATTGCCATGGTTACTGAGCAAGTCGCCTAACATAAGGACTAAGTCTTTTCAGTTATTCTATCAATTTCATCTTGTCATCTGTGATTTTGTTCAAATTACAAAACAATTAAACAAAGAAGTTGGCAAGGAAATGAATCCAGATGTAACAGTTTCCTTTTGCACTTCTTAATGGAAGCAAACATGCCGTAATTGGATTTGGTCCCCAGAAACTCAGCGGCAGAGCAGCTGAAGGGAGTTTCTCGAAGGAGGAGAAACGCTTGTTATCCACGAGTGTAATCAAAATGAAATAATGGCATATCAGTTCCTTGAAAAGGAGGCACCTTCAAATGGTCTCCAAGGGATTACTGCTCTGACATTTCCAACATTGCCTCTTTGGGGTTTGAAATGAAATTTTTAGGCTGCTACCACATTGATGGTAATACAGCTCTATGTAATTAAAAAGGAAACATCCAGAAATACACTAAAGGTGAAAGGCATTTGAGGAGCAGAAATGAAGCCACTGCATCTTAAAATAGTACAATTTACATCAAATGCCATTTTCAAAACTGCTGTAAATGAATTCCTGGAATCCAGTTCACTTCCACATTCCTGGATCTCCAACTCCTCCCTCATCTCTATCTATTGTTTATTTTTAAGGGTTTGACCTTGAAAAGGCAGAACTTCCACTGGATGGGAATTCACAGTCTGTAAGTTATCCTCTTTTAAATCATAATGATGTAACTTTTCCCTCTTGAATTGATTTGTTGCTTGCCATGTTGGTTAAACGAAGCCAAACTTTCATTTGCTCAATAACCACAATTCTAGTTTGTGTTTCAGTAACGAATATCTTACTTCTTGTATTGTACTTGGACGGTTTAGTCATGAGTTTGGTTCAATCACTTAAGTAAGCTTAAACCACAACATCTAGTTTGCCAATTCCATCTTGTCCAGTGTTTTTTAATCATCACAGCTGCCCATCACTGTGGTGGCATATGTATTGATAATGATGGTATTGATAATGACAGCTTTGGTTTCAGTTGAAATTTGATATTGCACATCAAGAATACTAAATATAAACAGACAGTTTCTGAGACAATATTAAACTGACAGAAATATTCTGAAGAGGCTAAACTGAGAGAAATATTCTGAAGAGGCAGAAAACCAGAGTCAAATTTCAATTTCTTCTCCAGTCTAATCCAATGTTTCAATTCTGAAGGCAGTGTTTCTATGCTATCTTCTGTTGGGAAGCTGTTATTTTTTTTTTAGTGGTATTTGTTAAGTTCCAGGCACTGTTATAAGTGCTGGGGTAGATACAAGGTAATGAGGTTGAATACAATCCATTTCTCACATGGGGTTTCCAATCTTAATCCCCATTTTACACATTTAATCCCCATTTTACACTGTGTGCAAAGCACTGTACAAAAAGGTTTCAAAGACTACAATGTAACAACATACATTCCCCGTCGATTCATTCACTCATTCAATTGTATTTATAGAGTGTTTACTGTGGGCAAAGCACTATATTAAGTGTTTGGGAGAGTACAATAGAACAACAGACACATTCCTTCCCACAATGAGTTCACAGTCTAGAGGGGGAGACAGTAATATAAATAAATAAATAAATGTTAAGTGACTTGCTTAAGGTCAAACAGCAGACATGTGGGGGAGTCACGATTAGAACCTAGGTCCTTCTGACTTTCAGGCTTATACTCTAACCATCAGGCAATGCTGCATGTTGCTGTCCCAAATGCAATAGCAATTCAGAGAAAATACATTAAGACCCATAGACAGAACAATATATATCACAAAATCTGTGAACTATTTTTTAAATGATAGAAATTAGTCCTATAGCCTTGAAGGGTAAATAAATCTGGAATGACAGTGAAAGTGAAATTCACTCTTGGCATGTTTTTCTCATTACCTTCACTATTAATTCCAAGCAATTTAGATCAGGCTAACCCACCAGGACTTCAGGACTTCTTTATATCCACCCAGAAAACCTAACATTCAATTGTTTGCTTGGATTTCTCTCTTTGTAAAGATTTTTATATTTGCCTCCCTGGTAGATGAAACACGGACTTGGGAGCCAGAGGACTTGGGTTCTAAACCTGGCTCTGCCACTTGCCTGCAGTGTGACCTTCGTTAGTACAGTGCTCTGCATACAGTAAGCGCTCAATGAATATAACTGATTAACACAATAAGCACATAATAATAATTACCACTATTATTATTATTATGGTATTAATTAAGCAATTACTATGTGCCAGGCAATGTTCTAAGTGCTTGGGTGGATACAAGCAAATAGGGTTGGACACAGTCCCTGTCCCACATAGGGCTCACACTCTTAATTCCTATTTTACAGATGAGGTAATTGAGGTCCAGAGAAGTGAAGTGACTTGCCCAAGGTCACACAACAGACATGTGGTGAAGCCAGAGTTAGAACCGATGAGCTTCTGAATCCCAGGCCTATGTTCCATCCAGTAAGTCAAGCTGCCTAACAAATGCCATTAAAAAAAAAAGAGCTTTATCTCCTTGTGGCATAGAATGTGCTATTTCTGTGCTCTGCATATGTTGAACATTAAATATTACCAATACTATTTTAGGATTGAACATCACAGCCAATAGGTCAAGACTAAGCATATGAACTGGCAAAGGCATACTTGACCAATCAGGTCAGTAAACTTAGATGTATTTAGATTCCTAGGGACTCAAGCCTGGAGTGACAGGGCTGGTGTCAAGTTATTCCTTCTTTCATTCAATCAGATTTATTGAGTGCTTACCATGTGCAGGGCACTGTTTAAGTGCTTGGGAGAGTACAATGCAACAGAATAAGCAGATATTTCTTGCCCATAATGAGCTTACAGTCTAGAGGACTATAAGAAGTCCATAACTATCCTTATGGCTTGCTGGGATACCAGCTGCCCAATGAACAAAAATCAACATTTGATGTATTAGAAGCTGACAGATATTAAAAAACAAAAAACAAAACAAAGCCATAAACAATATCTTGAGCCTTTGAGATTTAAAAATCATTTCATTACATGGCTGTGGCCACACTTACTTGGCAAATGATTTAAAATATGATAATGAAAATTATGATTATAATGAAGATGCTGCTACTACCAATAATGGGGGTGTTTAGCAAAAGAAGATTACTCATGCCTTTCCTTTCTCATCTTCACTAAATCATGTCCCTTCCTTTGTTTAAAACTCTCCTAAAATGCTACCTCCTCTAGAAGGCATTCCCTGACTAATCCCAGCACCTTACTAATCATGCCATTTTATTAGCCACTTTAGTACCCACGCATATATCAGTTGGGGTATTTATCACTTAGCTCTCGCCCTTCTAGACTGTAGCTTATTGTGAGTAGGAAACTCGTCTACCAATTCTGTTATATTGTACTTCCCCAAGAGCTTAGTACAATGACCTGCACACAGTAAATTCAAAATAAATACCATTGATCGATTACTGATCACCTGTGTTCATTATTCATACCTATTCTTACATTCCTCTCAGCAGTGCATGTTCATCTAATTATGCTTCTTTGCTTTACTATTAGACTGGCAACTCCCTGATGGCAGAGCTTATGTCTTACACTTCATAATAATAATAATAATGGAATTTATTAAGCATTTACTATGTGCAAAGCACTGTTCTAAGCACTGGGGATGTTACTAGGTGATCAGGTTTTCTCATGGGGGGGGGGGGGGGGTGACGCCCATAGTCACACAGCTGACAACTGGCGGAGCTGGGATTTGAACCCATTACCTTTGACTCCAAAGCCCGTGCTCTTTCCACTGAGCCACACTGCTTCTCATGAACAGAAACCAACATTTGATGTATTAGAAGCTGACAGATATTAAAAAACAAAAAACAAAACAAAACCAAAAACAAAATCTTGAGCCTTTGAGATTTCTTCTCAAAGGCTTCTGAATGTTCCTCAAGTGTCTAGGCTAGTGCTCTGTATTCAATAGGCTCTTAATATTCTATCGTTAATGAGGAGGAAACTATACACCTATCTCAATTTTACAGTGAGGGAGAAGAGTCAAACAGGAAAACTAAAATCCCAAACCATCCATTAATTTCCTGTAGTAAAAGAAATAACGTGGTGTATTCTGTTTATTTTCTAAGTGGGATTCGGCTCCTAGTAGATGATCAATAAATACCAGTGGAGATTAAGGTGATGATGCTGATGAAGGCTCTGGAGTTGGGTCAGAGAGAGGCCCATCTGCTAAAGCCTAACTGAAACACCTGCTATTTTTTAATCATTATCAGCAGGAGCAGCAAATAGTATTTCATAAATGCCTTCCAACGCATGACATGGGCCAGTTCCAATAGACTAGTCTCAGACTCTAAGCTCCTATAAAAGGAGAGAGAGCATAACAGAAGCCTACTTACAGAAGAACAAACAAAACATAAAGCAGAAAAAAGAGGCAAAAGCTTATGACATGCCAAGAACAAATTAACCGCGTAAACACTATATAAGGAGTTTAGTACTTCTGGTTTTTGTCCTGGGGAGAGTTAGAGGAAAAAGGGGAGGGAAGGCTTCCAAGCAGGGAGATTATCCAGAGCTATTACAGAGATGGGGCATGATGAAACTCAAATTAAAAAAAAAAAAAGATAAGCCAAATCCAGGGAGCAGTTTGTGAGAAGATAAAACATTAGAGAGATGGTAAGGAGTTCAGTTTGGAAAGGTGGTTAGATCTGGCTGGGGAATAGGGGACAATATTTAGTTAGATGTCTTGGAAATTGGGTTAGGCAGAACTATGTGCCCTGATACATAAGCTCAGTTAAGCTTTGAGAAACAAGAATAACAGTATCCCAACGGATAACAGGCAAGAAGAGAAGCAAGTTTGAGTCAAGTACCAAATAAAGTGTTTCCCTGAATATTGTCTCCTGAGCATTTATATCATTACTAAAAAGAAATGCTAATCATGGGCACGAAACAAGAGGAAAATTCAAATAGCAACCTACAGCAATCTGCTTCCTCCTAAATACTTCAATATCACATTTAAAAACAATTATGCCCCTAATTCATAAGCCTCTATTTGTTAATGACTGACTTTTATTAGCCTACAGGGAAAAGCATCTGGATAACATCTTGAGCAGATCCTTAGTCCAAGCAGGAACCACGTGGAAGGAGAAAAAAATTAATGTAATGTTTTATTCCAAATGACTCCTACATGACTACAGGTACTTGTCTGCAAGATCAAACAAATAAAATTGGGCCATTAAATGTGGTTCACTGAGTCTGAGAGCATAGAATTCACTGATATATCTGTAGACAAGAAAACCTGGCAATAAATCAACAGAAAACATAATCATCTTTCAGTGCCTTTAAGAAATGATTGGAATATCTCACTACAAAACCGAATCATCTGTCACACTCTTGTTAAATTGCAGTAAGTGTAGGTGGGAAATCAAAATACTAAGGAAACTCCTTTTATCTATTTATGAATAATATATAAATCCTCACTTTTTAAATATTTGCAATTCATTAAAGAAAATAGTTGCTTAAATCCTAATCCACAGCACAACAGCAATGCATCTTGATTCGTGCAACAGCCTCCACACTGACCTCCTTGCCTATCTCTCTCCACTTGTCCTTACTTCACTTCTCTGCGTGGCTCAGTGGGAAAGAGCCCAGGCTTTGGAGTCAGAGGTCATGGGTTCAAATCCCGGCTCCGCCACTTGTCAGCTGTGTGACTTTGGGCAAGTCACTTCACTTCTCTGGGCCTCAGTTCCCTCATCTGTAAAATGGGGATGAAGACTGTGAGCCCCACGTGGGACAACCTCATCACTTTGTATCCCCCCAGCTCTTAGAACAGTGTTTTGCACATAGTAAGCACTTAATAAATGCCATCATCATCATCATCATCAGTTTCTTAAAAAAAACCACTCACTCCATGTCTCACATCCCCTAAACAACCTCCAGTGGTTGCCCACTGTCTCTGCATCAAAAAAAAGTCCTTACCATCATCTTAAAAAACCTCAACCAGCTCTCACACTCCTTTCTTACCTTGCTGATCCCTTACTTCAATCCAACCCACATAATTCACTCCTCTAATGTCAACCTACTCATTGTACCTCCATCTCACCTATTTTGCCCAGGTCCTCCCTCTGACCTGGAACTCCCTCCCATTTCAGATACGACACCCCCCCCCACTCCCCCTACCTTTAAAGCCTTACTAAAATGATATCTCCAAGAGGCCTTCCCCAACTAAGCCTTTATCCCCCGACTCCCTTCTGTACTGCTTAATACTCAGGTCTGTAATAATAATAATAGCATTTATTAAGTGCTTACTATGTGCAAAGCACTGTTCTCAGCGCTGGGGAGGTTACAAGGTGATCAGGTTGTCCCACGTGGGGCTCACAGTCTTAATCCCCATTTTACAGATGCGGTAACTGAGGCCCAGAGAAGTGAAGTGACTTGCCCAAAGTCACACAGCTGACACTTGGCAGAGCCGGATTTAAACCCATGACCTCTGACTCCAAAACCCGTGCTCTTTCCACTGAGCCAAGCATTAAACACTCACCCCTGACCCTCAGACCCACAGAACTTACACATATATCCTTAATTTATTAATTAATTTATTTTAATTAATTTAATTAATTTTATTTTAATTTATTTTAAGGTCCGCCTCCACTTCTACCCTGTAAGGTCTCTGAGGGCAGAATGTGACTATGAAGGCTGCAGTATTTACTTTCCCAAGTGCTTTATATAGAGCTCTGCAAACAGTAAGCACTCAATGAATACCTAAGATTGATTGATAATGCATCTGCACAACCATTTCTTCTGACACTGTATCATGTTCTCTCAAAATTGACACACCAAATCACCCAAAGAAAGTTTGGTAATCCTTCAACAGTGTTCTCTCTAAAACGTATAATGAAAGTGCATGCTATGGGGAAAATGACTGTATGTTACACAAAACTAATTAGGAAAGTATGATAGAGTGGGTAGACTCTATCCCTGCCCACAAGGAGCTTGCAATCCACGGGGGAGTCAGACATTAAAATAAATTACAGATAGTAATAATAATAATGATGATAGTAATGCCTTGAAGAGTTTCATAATTAATTCATGTGTGTATATAAAAACTATCTTTTATTATTGACCTTTACTGCTGTTGAGATTTTATTCATATTTGTGCAGGGTCTGATAAAACTGACAGGTGATTAACAATCTTTCCACTTCAGGTGGGTATAAACATTACCCTTTACCCTGTTGCATTTGCTTACTGGTAGTGCATCCTGTTGTACTGTAATCTTCTAAGTGCTTAGTACAGGGTTCTGCATATAGTAAATGCTCAATAAATACCATTTATTGATTGAATATACTTTACAAGTACTTCCTCATTTCTACTGGCTGTGTGTCAAACTGGACTATCAGCTGCTGTTAGTTTTCAGCTGCTCACCAGCTACATATAGCAGCTGAAAAGCAGCTGCTCCAACATTTGCCTGTTATGTGACCTCAAGCAAGTCTCTTAACTTTCCTGTGCCTCAGTTTCCTCATCTGTAAAATGGGGATTAAATGCCCACCCTCCCTTTCCCTTGGACTGTGAACCTCATGTGGGACAGAGACTGCATTAACCTAATTATCTTGTACCCCAGGAAAGTGCTTGGCATATTGTTTAACAAATAACACAATTATTATTATTACTATTAGCAAGTAGTTTTTTTTCCCCAAGATATATTTAAGATGTTGCCTTTTTAAATTAGCAACTCTTTGGGTATGATCATCATATCAGCCATTTGCCTCATGTATTGGGTGATGTTTAATGTTTGCAGCTAGCAATGCAAATGGACTGCCTGCATCAGGTGTTCATTGCTTGTGACCCCTGTTTGCTTTAGTACCTATGGAATATAGGTGACCCTGACAGAACTACATGAGAGAAGCAGTGTGGCTTAGTGGAAAGAGTCTGGGCTTGGGAGTTAGAGGTTGTGGGTTGGAATCCCGGATCCACCACTTTCATTCAGTTGTATTTACTGAGTGCTTACTGTGTGCAGAGCACTGTACTAAGCGCTTGGGAAGTGCAAGTTGGCAACATATAGAGACTGTCCCTACCCAACAACAGGCTCATGGTCTAGAAAACTGACAGTCTAGAAAAGTCTGGACAAGTGACACCACTTGTCAGCTGTGTGACTTTGGGCAAGTTACTGAACTTCTCTGTGCCTCAGTTACCTCATCTGTAAAATGGGGATTGAGACTGTGAGCCCCACATGGGACAGGGACTGCGTCCAACCCGATTTACTTCTATTTACCCCAGCACTTAGAATAGTGTTTGGCACAGAGTAAGTGCCTAACAAATACCATTATTATTCCCCCTTCTAGACTGTGAGCCTGTTGTTGGGTAGGGACTGTCTCTATATGTTGGCCGAATTGTACTTTCCAAGCACTCAGCACAGTACTCTGCACACAGTAAGCACTCAATAAATACGACTGAATGAATGAATTTGTCATTTATTTCTAATTTCAGTTCTGCCACTTGCCTGCTTTGTGAACTTGGGCAAGTCACTTAAGTTCTCTGTGTCTCAGTTTTCTCATATGTAAAACAGGGATTCAGTATCAGTTCTCCCTCTCACTTGGACTGTGAGCCTCATGTAGTTCAGGGACTGAGTCCAACTTGGTTATTTTGTACCTATCCCACCGCTTAGTAGAGTACTTGGCACATAGCACTTAAATGCAGTCATCATCATGTCTTTCTTACCTTCTAGATTGTAAGTTCCTTGATAGAAATTGTGTCTAGTAAATATAATAACAATAATAATAATTATAAAAAAGATAACAATTAAATTGTACTCTCCCAAGTGCTTAGTATAGTGCTTCAAAAGCAGTAGGTGCTCAATGAATATTACTGATTGATTGAGCTAGGAAGAAGGCAATATCTTCAACTTTGAGCCCTCAAAACCAATCTTTTTTTCCCCAGTATTTCCTGACCTAGAGATTTCTTAAAATATTTGCTCATGAAATGAGTGATTACATAAACATTTGCCATTTACATTCATATCCACATTCAGGAGGTGGTCCACTAAAACATGGGTCAGTTATGTCCAAATCCAATTTAAAATACTTTACCCAGATACCAAACCAAATGCAATTTTTAAAAAAAGTTAAAACTTTTTCAAGCCTAAAAAGCTCTACAGAGAGTCAGTGTTGGTTTGGCCAATTTAACCTAAACGCCCCACTCATACTTCAAAATGAAAGTTAATTATACTTTCCATCAGAAGTAGAATTGTAATGCTTCAAAATCTGATTGATAATTAGGACTAGCAAACCTTGTATATTTGTGTTTTAAAATAAAAACACGCAGCATGAACTGTCAGTGGCACAGTATGTATAGCTATTAATAAGGCCATTTGATTTATTCTGGTTCTGCTGAATTCCTGCTAACGCCACAAGCCAGACTTCAAAAGATTAAGGTTACTTTGGGTTCAATATTGAGCCAGTGTGGAGGTGAGACAGAAGCATTTATGTTTCTCTAAGGAAAGGCACAGCATTCTTAAAAAATAATTTTCAGAGAATCTGAGAAGCTGCATTTATTTCAATATAATGAACTTCATAGTTCAGTATTCTGAAGGATCTGTTCAAGAGGATTGGTTGGGGGAGCCCCAAAAGGCCATCAAAAAGAACAAATTGATATGTGGTCATTCAACCCTTCAAAATGTGGGAGAATAGAGAACAATATGACCAAATAAAGAATTGTTCTAGTTTCTGTGGATTTTATTCTCCCCAATTATATAACAGATACTGGAATGAGTTTTTGAGTTTCACTCACGCAAATTACATTTTCTTCCCCAAACTACCTTTGTTGGAAATGACATTAAAAAGACAGAAAAAAAAACAAAACAGAAACAAAGAAGTAGTGATTAACTAAACTTGAGGGTTTGTGACCCCCGTTGGATATATCAAAGACTAAGAAAATCACATAAGGTAGAAAAAACAAAATAATATAAAAGAGCACTATGCAGACAGTTATTGGTAAGAATGGGAGTTGAGCTACTATTTGAATCTCTGGAGTGCAGCTTCAAGCAATGCGTAAAAGCAATGTGTTGGCTGCTGGGAAAGAAAAGAATCAGAGCGCCCAAGCAGCTGTTCAAACAGAGAAAGGATAGTTCATTTTGAGCAAAGGCATTACACAATTTATGCGCCAAAGTAGCAGAGACACAGATCACAGTTTAAATTGCTATCAGAGGTCTGAGTACACCTGAACTCGGTGTGGAAAGCACAGCTAGTAACACTGTGGTCTTCACAGACACACTTGGATAAGTCCAATATGAAGGAAAAGAAAGTGCAGAAATAGGCGATTCCATGAAGGATTATTGTCATTTTGAACTGTAACCCATTTATCAGGTGAACTCGTACAAGATGACTGGATAAGCGGCCACAGTGACTTGTCTTCTCATCTATTGTTTAAGTCACTGGCCCAACGACAAGGCCAGTGGAGCAGTGGACGATGCTGGGTGGGCAATCTGTGATCCCTGCTGCTACAGTGGCTTGGTGTTCCCCTTACTCTCCACTTCTTTTCTGTCCTCTAGAGGTGTAGCTGTGGCACAAAACTCCTGGAGCTTCCCCTCCCCTCCTGTCTGTCCTCTTATCTCTCCGGCCGTTCATTCTCAGTCTCCTTTGCAGGCTCCTCCTCCCCCTCCCATCCCCTTACTGTAGGGGTTCCTCAAGGGTCAGTTCTTGGTCCCCTACTGTTCTCTACCTACACTCACTCCCTTGGTGAACTCATTCGCTCCCACAGCTTCAACTATCATCTCTATGCTGATGACACCCAAATCTACATCTCTGCCCCTGCTCTTTCTCCCTCCCTTCAGGCTCAGGTCTCCTACTTCTTTCAGGACATCTCCATCTGGATGTCTGCCTGCTATCTAAAACTCAATATGTCCAAGACTGAACTCCTTATCTTCCCTCCCAAACCCTGCCCTCTCCCTACTTTCCCGTCACTGTAGACGGCATTACCATCCTTCCCGTCTCACAAGCCCACAACCTTGGTGTCATCCTCGACTCTGCTCTCTCATTTACCCCTCACATCCAATCCGTCACCAAAACCTGCCGGTCTCACCTCCACAACATCGCCAACAGCCACCCTTTCCTCTCCATCCAAACCACTACCTTGATGGTTCAATCTCTCATCCTATCCCGACTGGATTACTGCATCAGCCTCCTCTCTGAACTCCCATCCCCCTGTCTCTCCCCACTTCAGTCTATACTTCATGCTGCTGCCCGGATCATCTTTGTGCAGAAATGCTCTGGGCATGTTACTCCCCTCCTCAAAAATCTCCAGTGGCTATCAACCTACGCATCAGGCAAAAACTCCTCACTCTCGGCTTCAAGGCTCCCCATCACCTCACCCTCTCCTACATCACCTCCCTTCTCTCCTTCTACAGCCCAGCCCACACCCTCCGCTCCTCTGCCGCTAACCTCCTCACTGTGCCTCGTTCTCGCCTGTCCTCCCCCTGGTCTGGAATGCCATCCCTCCGCACATCCGCCAAGCTAGCTCTCTTCCTCCCTTCAAAGCCCTACTGAGAGCTCACCTCCTCCAGGAGGCCTTCTCAGACTGAGCCCCCTTTTTCCTCTCCTCCTCCCCATCCCCCCCGCCCTACCTCCTTCCCCTTCCCACAGCACCATATATATGTTTGTACAGATTTATTACTCTATTTATTTTACTTGTACATATTTACTATTCTATTTATTTTGTTAATGATGTGCACCTAGCTTTACTTCTATTTATTCTGATGACTTGACACCTGTCCACATGTTTTGTTTTGTTGTCTGTCTCCCCCTTCTAGGCTGTGAGCCCGTTGTTGGGTAGGGACTGTCTCTATATGTTGCCAACTTGTACTTCCCAAGTGCTTAAAGTGCTCTGCACACAGTAAGCGCTCAATAAATACGATTGAATGAATGAATGAATGAATGGAGATCACGGGGACTGGAGATTATGGAGGGGAATGTGTGAGTGGCAGTGGTAATAATAATAATGATGGCATTTATTAAGCACTTACTACATGCAAAGCCCTGTTCTAAGTGCTGGGGAGGTTACAAGGTGATCAGCTTGTCCCATGGGGGGCTCACAGTCTTCATCCCCATTTTACAGATGAGGTAACTGAGGCCCAGAGAAGTTAAGTGACTTGCCCAAAGTCACATGGCAGACAATTGGCAGGGCTGGGATTTGAACCCATAACCTCTGACTCCAAAGCCTGGGCTCTTCCCACTGAGCCATGCTGCTTCTCTGATAGACACTACATCCCAACAAGGAACCAGAAAACAGCACTGTGAGGCTCATGGGGGTGTGTGGGGGTCGTGGGGATAGCTCTCTGCTCCTCTGACCATGAGGAACCAAGGTAGATGTTCTACATAGCACATAATCTGTTGCCAACTTGTACTTCCCAAGCACTTAGTACAGTGCTCTGCACACAGTAAGCGCTCAATAAATACGATTGAATGAATAAACATTGCTGCTCTGAGATTTCTTCCCCCCAACCATAATGACAAGCAGCATTGGGAGAGAAAAGTTTTGTGTGAGTGATAGACGTCCCAATCAGATCCTGTCTGCAGGAACCAATCAGAGGTATATTTATTGATTGCTTACTGTGTGCACAGCCCTGTACTCTTGGGAGAGTACAATATAACAATAAACAGACACATTCCCTGCCCACAACAAGCTTACAGTCTAGGGGGGAGACATTACAGATATGTACATAAAGGGGGAGACAGTAATATAAATTACAGATATGTACATAAGTGCTGGGTCATAAAACAACCCCCACAGTTGGGGGTGAGTGATCGAACATGGTGGCCTAGGCATGCCTATAATCCAATAAAAAATATCCTAGGCAATCCGCATCCATACTGTGTACCCGAATAGAGTACCTGCCTCTGGGATGCACTCACTAGTTGCTGACTTCATTCAGATGAGCCATTTAAAGTTTAGACTGTGGGCTACCCCAGTGCTTAGAACAGTGCTTGGACATACTAAGTACTTAAATATTAAAACTATTCTTATTAAGAACTGCTGGTTACCCAGCCCTTTTCCCTCCTGTCTCAACTTGCCCAGCAATCCTGGAAACCATATTTTCCTCTTTCTCCCTCCTCCCCTGTACCACTGGTTCCTTTCCCTGGCACTTCAACGCTGCCCACCCCGTCCCCCGCCACATACTTTGTAAACTTGTCCCTGTCATACCAGTTCCATTCCAGCTGTCAGCTGTGTGACTTTGGGCAAGTCACTTCACTTCTCTGGGCCTCAGTTACCTCATCTGTAAAATGGGGATGAAGACTGTGAGACCCGGTGGGACAACCTGATCACCTTGTACCCTCCCCAGCGCTTAGAACAGTGCTTTGCACATAGTAAGTGCTTAATAAATGCCATTATTATTATTATTATTATTATTATTCCAGCCTATATCATGCTTGGATCATCATCAGCTGACAATAACAGGGAGGTTTCCAGCGTTTTGCCAGAAACAGCAAGCAAGAACATCCCTCTGACATGCTACTATATTAGGATCGACTCCAAATGATATCTGGCGGCTCAACTGTTTAATTCAACCTCTCCTCACCATTGGTTTTAGAGCACTTAATCAGGTTGCTCCCTCCTACCTCACTACTCTCCTACTACAACCCAGTCCGCACACTTCATTCCTCTAATGCTAACCCTCTCACTATACGTTGATCTCTTCTATCTCGCCGCCGGCCTCTACATCCCAGGCACACATCCTACCTCTGGCCTGGCATGCCTTCCCTCCTCATATCGGACAGATAATTGTTGTCCCCCACTTCCAAACCTTATTGAGGACACATCTCCTCCAAGAAGCCTTCCCTAACTAAGCCCTCCTCTCCTCTTCTCCCACTCCCTTCTGTTGCCACTCTTACTTGCTCCTTTATTTATCCTCCCTCCCATCCTCACAGCACATATGTATAAATCTGGAATTTATTCATCGATTTATTTATTTCTATGAATGTCTACCTCCCCCTCTAGACTATGAGCTTGGGAATGTGTTTGCTTGTTGTTATATTGTATTCATTCATTCATTCGTACTTATTTAGTGCTTAATGTTTGCAGAGCACTCTACTAAGCGCTTGGGAAGTACAAGTTGGCAACATATAGAGACGGTCCCTACCCAACTACTACTGTACTATCTCAAGTGCACAGTACAGTGCTTTGCATACAGTAAGTGCTCAATAAACACGATCAAACCTCTTTATTTACCTAATAAGGCTCTTACCTTCCTTTGTGGAAACAAAACAATCTAATAATAATAATAATGGCATTTGTTAAGCACTTACTATGTGCAAAGCACTGTTCGAAGCACTGGGGAGGTTACAAGGTGATCAGCTTGTCCCACAGGGGGCTCACAGTCTTCATTCCCATTTGACAGATGAGGTAACTGAGGCACAGAGAAGTTAAGTGACTGGCCCAAAGTCACACAGCTGACAATTGGCAGAGCTGGGATTTGAACCCATGACCTCTGGCTCCAAAGCCCAGGCTCTTTCCACTGAACCACGCTGCTTCTGTGTTCTGTTCCTCCGGCAACTAATGGCAGAGCTCCTAGCCTATAATGAACTTAAGTCTTGATTAAGGTGAGATGGATTCAGGGATCTCACACTGTCATCCTGACACTCAAAAATGGCCTGGGCAACCCCCCATGTCCCACTTTCCACGAGGTGGTAGCAGGAACACACAGACTTCCCCTGCAAAAAAGTTCCTAAAAGGGACCCAACATAAGTTGTGCTTCGTAACACCACCTACCCACAATTAAACCCGCACACCAAAGACCTCTGTTTCTCTTGTTTGTGCATTTTTCCCAAGGTAAACTAGCCAGTCATTCTGTTCTCTGCATCTTGGTAAGGTTTAAGAGGCTCATTCAATCTTCTGCTGAGTTTTCTTCCAGTCTGCTTTTTGCAAAATTTATCTTTTAGAGAAGCCAAAGAACAAACACAATAAAGAGGAGCAATTAGGGTGGCAGCCATGCTCCTGCTATTCTGAAGGCCAGCACACATTGGCAGATGCCCTGACACCACATCTTCGCTCCAACAAAACTGAATTATTCAGCAGCCAAGAGCCCTGTACGACTTGCAGTATGTGTAGTTCTGTTACTTGGCGGCTCATTGACATTAGCAATAGAGAGGACTCATTATGGAAACATTTCCATGAAGTCAGCAACTAGTGAGTGCGTCCCAAAGGTAGGTACTCTGGGTACACAGTATGGCTGCGGATTGCATAGGGTATTTTTTACTGGATTACAGGCATGCCTAGGCCCCCATGTTTGATCACTCACCCCCAGTTGTGGGGGTTGTTTTATGACCCAGCACTTATGTACATATCTGTAATTTATATTACTGTCTTCTCCCCCTTTACATACATAGCTGTAATTTCCAAACCTCATGTGGGACAGATATTGTTTTGGATGTGCTTAACTTGTCTCTACCCCCATTGCTTAGTTTTGTTTCTTTTTCTTTTAATGGTGTTTGTTAAGCACTTACTATGTCAAACACAGTTCTAAGTGCTGAGGTAGATACAAGTTAATCAGGTGGGACAGAGTCCTTAATCCACAATGGGGCTCATAGTCTAAGTAGGAGGGAGTAGGAATTATTCCCCATTTTACAGATGAGGTATCTGAGGAACTGAAAAAAAAACAAAAAACAAAAAAACAAAAAACAAAAAAACAAAAAAAACAAAAAACCCCAAAAAACTCAGGATACAGAATTTCAGAGAAAGCTAAACTATGCCCAGGAATTGAGTTAAGAACCTTAAGATTCTCTTCCCTCAAAATGCTTCCAGTCATAACAATAGAAGGAATGATTACACCAGTTCTCCTAAAGCCCAGGGAGTGCAGTCTTACAAAACCCAGTATTGAGGAAAGTTTGCACTGTAGTACTCTTGGCGTTGGATGCTGTGCAGGGACAATTTCTCTGATACACAATGCCCTGAATCCCAACAGGCTCATGTTGTGAGGCAAATGTCCCCGAAATCCCTAACTGTCCTCTAGCCAACACTCACTATGAAAACACTTCATGGCAGTACTGAGATTAGACCAAAGAAAATATAACTTAAAACTTACTAATCTATATTTTGTCCATTAGACTGCTTCACCAAAGGGATGCAGCCTAACAGTTGGTAAGCTTTCTGAAATAGTTCTTTAAGTTCCATTTGAACATGGACTCTCATTTTGAGTCTGCCTATGGCATTTTGAAAAGAATTTCATTAAATGTTGCTAACATGTCATAAGCTTCCTTAAATGGAAGGGTAATGACTCATAACATTTGTAAGCTTTTTAATTTCATGCAATATGAGCAGCATAATCAGCACCTATTAAAGTCAATCATCTGGGCCAAGAGGGGTTTTCTGGGCCAACCTGGACTTTCATCAAGATTTTCTTAGTGGCTGCTCCCACTTGAACTAACTCCCTCACAATGACTTGTACCTTTTTTAAAAAAACAAAACAAAAAACTAACCCCGATGAATAATATACCCCGATAACCCCTAATAGAACCATCACTGAAGTATTTTTCATGTTCAGGTTGAATAAGAGCCTTTTGGAAGCAGTTTTGTTTCCAGCAAAAGATATTTCCCTTTTCATTTACTTGGGCCCAGAAGGTACTTTGGCATGATTCATATTCAGTCATCTGAAAAGTGAAACGGTTATTTTTTTTAAAGTTTACCCAAATACACAGAACTTCATTTATTTTTACAATGTTTTGGAGGCATAGAATGGGGATTTTAATTGTAAATCACAAGAGTGGTAGGAAAATACTTTTTTTTTCTTTAAACTTTGCTGCTTGGCTGGCTTAGCAGCTAGATTTTTTTAAAAAAATGCAAAATCTCATTTCTTCACTGATTTAATAAGCTCCCATAATGCTGAGGGGACAGTTGAGATCAAGCCAACGACAAAATCCCTGTGATATGGGAGCTCCCTTGAAGGGAGACAAGAAGATAAGGCAACAGATGTCCCATTTGTGAAGCTTTTAGTGTGCTTAGTTTTATGATGTGTTTCTACCTTTGAGTGCCAAGACTTCGTTGAAAACCTCAGGGTGGTGGGTGTGGTACTGCAGAGGCAGAAACGTTTCTGGCTTCTCTGAGCTACTGGATTTTAACTGAGCAAAATGGGGTAATATGGAATATGGAAAATAGCTTTCATGTACCAGGAAAAAAAAGAATTTATTTTAAAAGAACTGATCTTTTGTTATCCTCATTTTTCATTGCTGTTTCACAGCCTGAGATATGTGCTTGGTTGGATGGACTAAGGTCATGCAACTGATTGTTTTTTTTAGTTCCAGAAGATTTACAATAGATTTCAATGCTGATATCTTCACAATTTTTTTTATCAAGACTGAAGTTTTTCTGGGAAGAGAATTATGAGGTAATGGCCACTACGCATCAGGCAAAATCTCCTCACCCTCGGCTTCAAGGCTCTCCATCACCTCGCTCCCTCCTACCTCACCTCCCTTCTCTCCTTCTACAGCCCAGCCTGCACCCTCTGCTCTTCTGCCGCTAATCTCCTCACCGTACCTCATTCTCGCCTGTCCCACCATCGACCCCCGGCCCACGTCATCCCCCGGCCTGGTACGCCCTCCCTCCGCACATCCGCCAAGCTAGCTCTCTTCCTCCATTCAAAGCCCTACTGAGAGCTCACCTCCTCCAGGAAGCCTTCCCAGACTGAGCCCCCCTTCTTCTTCCCCTCCTGATCCCCCCACCTTACCTCCTTCCCCTCCGCACAGCACCTGTATATATGTTTGTACGTATTTATTACTCTATTTATTTATTTTACTTGTGCATATTTATTCTATTCATTTTATTTTGTTAATATGTTTTGTTTTGTTGTCTGTCTCCCCCTTCTAGACTGTGAGCCCGCTTTTGGGTAGGGACTGTATCTATATGTTGCCAACTTGTACTTCCCAAGCGCTTAGTACAGTGCTCTGCACACAGTAAGCGCTCAATAAATATGACTGAATGAATGAATGAATAATTTGTTAGCATGCTTATCAAGTGAATAATTTGGTCATGTGAATTGAGATCTTTCAGCTGGATCTCATTAGAAAAAAATCATTTACATTTCACATCCAGATCAGGAAAAAAATGCAAAGATTTATGGATTTGTGTCAAAATACCTAATCTAAGGGACGCATAGTCATTTCTCCTTGAGGCTGATATTCCATCCAGGCCAGTGTCTGGATGGCCAGGCCAGTGTCTAGTCCGCAATTACTGGAACTTTGTAAATCTCAAGACAGGTTTGACTCTTGATCTGAGGTACACTGAACTGAATTATATTATTAATCTTTTAAAGAGCAATGTGATAATCAGACTACCTTTCCCCAAATATTTTCTCATGATTTCTCAATCACCTTGCCCCCTCCTTCCTTACCTCCCCTGATTTCTTGCTAGAACCCAGCCTACACATATCGCTCCTCTAATACCAACCTACTCACTGTACTTTGATTTTGTCTATCTTGCCACTGACCTCTTACTCTTATCTTGCCTCTGGCCTGGAACGCTCTCTCCTCCTCCAAGCCTTTTCAAAGACACCTCTCCTCCAAGAGGCCTTCCTCAACTAAGTCTTCATTTCCTCTTTTCCCACTCCCTTCTGTGTTTCCCTCGGAACTTGTATTTGCGCCCTTTATTCACCCCTCCCTCAGACCTACAGCACTTGGGTACATATCCATAATTTATTTCTATTAATGTCTGTCTCCCTATCTAGAGAGAAAAATATAAGAGAGTTGGTAGACATGTTCCCTGCCCATGTGTTCAGTACAGTGCTCTGCACAAAGTAAACGCTCAATAAATGCAATTGATTGATTGATGATTTTTATGTGATGAGTGCAAACCATAACTATATGCCACAGTCTACCAACACAGCCTGAAGAGGTGAAGCCACAATTATCTTATTATCTTCTAGACTGTAAGCCCGTTTTTGGGTAGGGACCATCTTTATATGTTGCCAACTTGTATTTTCCAAGCGCTTAGTACAGTGCTCTGCATACAGTAAGTGCTCAATAAATATGACCGACTGAATGAATGAATCTACCTTGTATTTTCTTGAAAGTAGATGACATTTTCTATTTATCTCTCTATTTTGCTTACAACTGTGTGTTTTGGATTTCCACGTGGGTACACTTACTGAAAAAGCGAAATGGGAAATACTGTTACTAGATTACATGCCTATTTCAGTGACGGAAATTTAAATTTCCTTCTAATTCTTTCACAATAAAATCCAGGGGAGTTGTAAAACGTTTATCAGATTTAGAGCTTCATTTTAATATAAGCTCAGGGGAAGCCTTGCTGCAACCCCCCTGCAAGAAAACAATTACCTAAGGAAACTGAGAGTACAGGTCCTGATAACTTCAGCAACTGCTATCTACAACACAGCACTGTAATCATTTATTGAATACTATTAAAAGGTCATGTTTATCTCTTGATGGCACCCATGAAATAAGTGGAAAATGGGAGCAAGCAGAGGATTCTAATTTTTTTGTGGCTAAGAATTTTGTTCATAGATTCTGAAATAAAACTCTTAAAGCCCAATCTTAACATTTTTTCCTTAATCAGTGAAACATTTATTTAAGCTACCAAAGTAAAGCATGCATGAAAATGATAAAACTCAGTAAATTGGAAGGTTGGTCAGGATACAAATGAAGGGACATCTATTGACATATCATGAAAAATGTTTTAAATGCATAATTTTCTACGAACACATTAAATTTGAAAATGAACTAAATGCATTTTTGAAATCTTAAAAATATCAATTTCTCTTCTTTAAAGGCAGTTTATCTATTTTCTCATAGTTGTTCAACTAACCAGTAAGCTGTCACAGATGTGGAGTAGAATTCTTTCTACATAAAAACTCACCACAGGATGCACTAATTTTTCCTTTCTCACATTTTCTTTGGGGAACCAGGAAGCCCAATCATAGAAGCCAAATGTTATTTACATTTGGGAAGCATTTTTCCTTAAAGTAAAATTCCAGAAAAATGCTAGTTAGCCTTTTCTTCTAAGAAAAGCTTGTGAATCCATTTTTTTCAATCTTCAACAAATGTCCAGTTAAGTTAGTGCAATAAAGAATGGAGGTTACCAAACTGTTATTGCTGTACTCCAGAATATAACATTAATAATTGTGCTGCTATGAGCAACTTTACTCAAAGTTTGTTTGTTGCTTAATACAATATTTAGCAGATGTTTCCCACTACTGTCCATGATAAATTACAAGATTTAGAAAGACAGATACATTTTAGAAAGAACGAAGCGCTTTGAGGTACAGATGGGTTTATGGATGACCCTTCCAATTTTTAATAATCTCCATAATTTATGTGCAAGAAAAGAAATGCAAAGATACCTAATGCTCCTTTCTGGCTACATACAAATCACTTTTATTTGCTCAGGCAATAATGCATGGTCCAGTTAATTTCTTAATTAAAGACAGCAAGATGCTCACGTTCCACACAATTGGCATGGAAAATAATGTTTAGAGTGCAGTATGTTCAGCGGGGAGTTTCTCTGTTCTCTTTTGGTGAAACTGATACATCTACTATTCTGTGATGAAACTACCCTAAAACATGGCAACTATCATGGTAGTCACAAAAATAATGGCTTCTCTTCAGTGAAGCTTAGGGGTCATCAAACATCCCACATTACCTTTCCATTTTGCACCCTGCTCTAAGCACATATTTTGGAAAACAACCAACATCCGTGACGAAAACTTCACTTTTCATGCCATGAGAGAAGATTTTCGATGCACATTTCCAAGTCTGCCATTTTGTGAAGGAACTCTATCTAACCTTCAGCCTGCTAAACAGCACTTACCTTGACACTTGCTTACACTTTCTAACAATACTTGGTAAGAGCAAGCACTAATCTCACCAAACCAGATGTGAACTGGGCAAGCACTTAGCAAACTTTCTAGTTTCAAACTCTGTATCTGTGGAGGTATGTCTGATTTCCTGATCTTTGTAGGCCTTTGCTATGCGCATCCTGCCATCTCCCAAGTAAGGCCTGAAAGCTATGTCCTACTCCTGTGAGGTTTGTCACACAGCACATAAGAGTCAAGGATGAGATGATTAATTCCTTTCCACTGCAGATTTGCTGTTCGCAGAAAGAAGATTCCAGATATCTAACAAATGAGAACAGGGTACTAACATCTAAGTTTGTTATCCATCTTAAAATAAAACTGGCATTAATACATTTTAGTGAATTGCTTTGTGATCAAGGATGTAGCAGTAAAGATAAGAGCATTATATCAAGGCTCTGATTTTAAGGAATATTCTATACCTTTTAATGAATTCTTATGAACATGAATATGAAGACAAATATGAATACACTAAACAGTGGAGTAGGTTTCCACTGAACTGTCTTTATATGTTCTATATTTGGCTTTTGTTAACTGATGGAGGTTTTCGTAGACAAGGTAGGTTTCTATATCTTATGAAGCCTTAGTATTTAGTTACAATAAAAGAGTTTAAAACATTATTGAAATAATGGGTAGATTAGTTGGATAGTTTTACTGCTTATTAGTACAGTATATTAATCTCTCTTTTGTGACTGTCTTTATTCCCTGCCAGTACTACACGAATAGGATGGAAGCAGCATGGGAGAGTAGATAGAGCATGGGCCTGGGAGTTGGAAGAACCTGGGCTCTTTTCCCAGCTCTGCCACTTGTCTGCTGTGTGACATTGGAAAAGTCACTTTACTTCTCCGTGCCTCAGTTATTTCATGTAGAAAATGGGTATTTAGTAAGCTCAATGTGGGCTGTTCACTGTTGTACTGTACTCTCCCGAGCGCTTAATACAGTGCTCTGCACAGGGTAAGCTCTCAATAAATACAATTGACTCACTGTCTGAGAGCCCTATGTGGGACAGGTACTGTGCCCAACCTCATTAACTTGTATCTACCCCAGTGCTTAGAATAGTGCCTGGCACCTAGGAAGCGCTTAACAAACACCACACCAAAAATAGGCTATATATTTCAGGTATACTAGCTAGTATTTCCTGCTTTTGTTTTACCACTTTGAAATGTGGACTAAAATTAAGTCTTTGATGGCAATAAATTACTTAAATATACAAATTGTTGTTCCACTGCCTTATGATGTTATTTCTGGGAAAAGGCAGGTTTTCATATGTCAGGATTTAGCACGCATCCTTTCCAATCTATTTCCTAAACGGCATGTTGTCGTAACCTACAAGCCTCATATTTCAGTGGGGCTGAAGTTAGAAGGTCCTAAGGCTTTCATTTAATTCCCAGATGGAAATGTTTATAGATATGAACATTTTCTCATTAACTTGTCTTCTTAAGTGATTGCTATCACACAAATCAATTTGCAGTGACTTGACTAAGGTTACCACCTCCAATACTGCAACTGGATATTGTATTGAACTCGGCGTTGATTACTACACCAATTTCAACTCCGATAAGACAACTGAAATGCAAAACTGAGGTGAAGTTAAATGTTGTTTAATTAGTTATCTGCAACCCAAGTGGGGGGGCTATAATCTCCTTCAAATAAGCATCACTCCCTTTAAACAGCTATAGAAAGAGGTGCTATCCCTTGAAATATCAACAGAAAAAAGAGACTGTGATATGTAGAGGACTGGCACTAATTCCAGCAAAGGGAGAGCTGGAATAGAAACCTAGGATTTTCTTCAAAGCTAAAATTAATCTTGGATGCCTCTATTTTTGTTCCATATAAATATATGAATAAGTATAAGTATCTGGAATTAGAAGCAACATCATTCAAATGAGTACTTTCTAGTAAATTCCAATCTACCAAATCCCTGGTTAAAATCTTGTTAGCAGATGCCCAGGCTATCATAAACTTCGTGTAAATCTCCTTTCTGCAGCCTCTTCCCACTCCAGACCATGGGCACCAAGCCACTAAAATCATCTTCCACTCCTGCTTCCTTCACTTCGTTACACAATGAGACGCAGCATGGCCTGGTGGAAAGAGCATAAGCCTGGAAGTCAGAGGACATGGGTTCTAATCCTGGCTCTGCCAAGGACCTGCTGCATGGCCTTGGGCAAGATACTTAGCTTCTCTGTGCCTCAGTTCCCTCATCTGCAAAATGGGGATTCAATATCTGTTTTCCCTCCTACTTACACTGTGAGTCCCACGCGGGACCTGGTTATCTTGTATCTACCCCAGTGCTTAGTACAGTGCTTGACACAAAATACCACAATTATTATTATTATTGTTCCTTTTCTCACAGTCTAGCTCCCAGTAGTTCCCCCCCATTAAACTCCAGGTTTAGGGACCTAAAAGCCATGACTAGTTAGTCCTACTCTGCCTGTATGACTCTACCAATACAATAATAATAATAATAATAATAATAGTATTTGTTAAGCGCTTACTATGTGCAAAGCACTGTTCTAAGTGCTGGGGAGGATACAAGATGATCAGGTTGTCCCACGTGGGGCTCACAGTCGTAATCCCCATTTTACAGATGAGGTAACTGAGGCTCAGAGAAGTTAAGTGACTTGTCCAAAGTCACACAGCTGACAATTGATGGAGCCAGTATTCGAACCCATGACCTCTGACTCCAAAGCCCGTGCTCTTTCCACTGAGCCACGCTGCTTCTCATGCAGCTACAATGCAGCTCCTTCATTTAAACCAAACTTCCCTTTGGCCTGAGCCTAATATGAAGTCTTTCCTACCACTCTAATCCTTTTCCTAAGCCATCCAAAGTGCCAGAATAGCTTCTTCCTGCCAAGTAACATCCCTTTCATTTTTAAACTACTGTGAGCTTCACCTGATTAACAACATTGATCTCTAACCCTAACCCTGCCTTTCCACCCATCCTAATGCAAGCTCAAAAGGGTCTACTTGCTTGTTGCCCTCTGCGGTTTCCCAGCAGGAACATGACTGACAGGGATAAAACAGTGCAAGATGCATTATGTGAACCACTATCACTATAATCAATTCCTGGTCCTGAAGTCTCAAGAACAAGGCTCATCTGCCATTTACAACAGATTTCATCACAATCTTGTATTCATTTATGTCAAATGTATATTCGTTGGTAACATTATATGGAAGCCCATATTCTCTTTACTAAATTTACTCAAGACCCAAATCTATTCTTGGAAGGACGGTCAATAAGTCTTCGTTGAATGACTGATCAAGTTTTTTGCGACTGATTTTTCTCTAATGAAAATGGGATTTTTCACCATCCACTGCATACATTTGCCAGAATTCCCATATGTTAGATTGCAATACTATTTCCAAACAGTTGTTAGCATAGATTCCGTTAAGATAACATTAATATGTATTGGGAGTGAAATTTAATCTATTATTTTAATCAAAGTGTCATATGCAAGTGATGCTTCAGGGAGTTTTTACTTCATATATTTGCTACTGCCTGGGGGTACCTGGTTATATGCTAAATAGGACAATTACATAACATAACTCCCCATAAAGATTATGGCACTGATGTTGATTACTAAAATCAAATGCTCTACAAAATGATTAATACAGCAGGTAGAGGAAACACTTTTATATGAATACTTCTGTTGCTACTAAACATTCAGTTTGGTAGCTAAGGTACATGCTCACAGCAGACTTGTTACTATCCAAAAATGACTGTAATCCCAGTACCATTCACAAACACTCCAAACCTGAATAAGCACATTTCCCTATTTTACCAGTGGCTGCCTTGCTTAAATATCCATCAGTGAAATGGCTAGGAGGGTAAGGTTATGCAGATAATATCTCATATATGAACCACAGGTATAATAATCACTGCTTCTACTTAATCAACACTTACTGGTCTGGACTGGATTTCTTTGGCGTAGAGAGGTTGCAAGAATTCTGAGTCTCCTTCTAGCTTTAGACCTTTGTCTGTGATTCTCAAGTTTCCCATTCCATCCTAGTACACACAGGCACACAAAAAAACAAAAAACAAAAAGCTGTTAAGCATAATTTCCAAATACCACAGGCTGTCAAAAATTGAAACAAAGATTGCATTTTTATGGAATAAAAAAACATGTAAAACACCTGGAGGTATTATTCAATGCTATTACTCTTATTATCCTTTTAGCTCACTTTGAAAGAAAATTCTATTCCAAGCACTCTGTCATGTCCTCCAGAAAACCATTTAGATAGATGAAAGATGCCCTTTTAAGCTAATCTATTCTAAAGGATAGAAAAAAGGGAGAGTGAGAAAAATAAGATGACTTTTTAGGTTAGAATGAAATGGTTCACCTTAAACGCATCTACTTTTCATAATTTTACAAGGTTACTCCAAGCTGTGTGTCTCATACCATACGCTGCCTGAATGTACCACAGGTAATTTCAATATAGGGATGAAAGGATGGGAATTTTAGCAGTTATTTTTAAATATACTTATTGGTAGCATTCAAAACAGTAGATGATGCAGATACTACGGTATATTTTGTAAGCATTAGCTGTCCGCCATGTCTGAAGATAACATTACTAAACGACACAGAGCCTTTGCAATGCAAATATGTCCCTTCAACTTCAGCTGCTCGAAGCCTGTGGCATAGATTACAGTTAGAGTCAATTAGAGTCACTGCTTGAAAGGCCTATTGCTATAAGTCTCAAAACTAATCATTTGTTTATTCTTATCCTGATGACTTTTCACCATGATAGTCTGCTAATATTCTAAAGAATACAATACATACATATAAGTATATGAGAAGCAGAGAAGCAGCGTGGCTCAGTGGGAAAGAGCCCGGGCTTTGGAGTCAGAGGTCATGGGTTCAAATCCCGGCTCTGCCAATTGTCAGCTGTGTGACTTTGGGCAAGCCACTTAACTTCTCTGTGCCTCAGTTCCCTCATCTGTAAAATGGGAATGAAGACTGTGAGCCCCCCGTGGGACAACCTGATCACTTTGTAACCTCCCCAGCACTAAGAACAGTGCTTTGCACATAGTAAGCACTTAATAAATGCCATCATTATTATTATAAGTGATCACACAAGCAACACATATGCAAAGAGTACATATAAACTGGCAAATTCCACCAAATGAAGGTAACCACTAAATTATTTGCTTTTAGACATGATTCAATAAAGCTATTAAATCTAAAATATATCTGTCCTGCAGGGCTTTACAGGCTTTACAGACATATGATCAGCATAAACATAAACTCAACCTGTCAATCCTAGAATAATACTTATTTATCTTGTTCGACCTAATAGGCCAGGCCAATATAGCTGACCAGATCTTTAACCAGAGGAATTTGTTCAAGCTTCCTTGTCACCAATCGTATGCTGTCCAGGACCTCCAGGGCTTCAAGAGGCAAATTAGCAATCTGCTACCCCTTGGTCACTCCTGCCGCCCAAGACAATACATCTCCAGCTTCTTTCCTGTTTTCTTTTATGAGATCTGGAGGGACAGGAGACATGGTACAGAGTTGGATTTGGATATGAAAGCTTTGACTGGTTTCTAGAAAATGTAATCCTCTAGACTCTAAACTCCAGGATGGACGGGGAATGTGACTACATTTCTATTGACTCTGCTGACTTGACCTCTCCCAAGCTCTTAGAACAGTCCCAACTTGTACTTCCCAAGCGCTTAGTACAGTGCTCTGCACACAGTAAGAGCTCAATAAATATGATTGATGATGATGATGATGCTTTGCATACAGTGTGCTCAACAGATACCACTGATTGATTTTGTATTGTGTTCTCCTAAGCGTTTAGTACGGTGCTCTGTGCACACTAAGCAGTCCATAAATATGAATAATTAATTGATTGCAATAGTAGGCTTCCAGACTGTGAGCCCACTGTTGGGTAGGGACTGTCTCTATATGTTGCCAACTTGTACTTTCCAAGCGCTTAGTACAGTGCTCTGCACACAGTAAGTGCTCAATAAATATGATTGATTGATAGTAGGCAGCATTAAGGGTTGTTGGGTGACACCATAAAAATTTGCTTCTTCTGGACAAATAATAATAATAATAATTTTGGTATTTGTTAAGTGCTTACTGTGTGCCAAGCACTGGTCTAAGTGCTGGGGGAGACACAAGGTAACCAGGCTGTCCCACATGGGGCTCACAGTCGTAATCCCCATTTTACAGATGAGGTAACTGAGTCCCAGAGAAGTTAAGTGACTTGCCCAAAGTCACACAGCTGATAAGTGGTGGAGCTGGGATTAGAACCCACGACCTCTGACTCCCAAGCCCACGCTCTTTCCACTGAGCCATGCTGCTTCTCTGAAATACCTACTTGGCCTAGGAAAATCTGCCACTGTTGCTTCCTTATTGATATGTTGTCAACTTGTACTTCCCAAGTGCTTAGTACAGTGCTCTGCACACAGTAAGCGCTCAATAAATACGATTGATTGATTGATTGATGTCTGGCACATGCATCTGCATCTGACCTCCCCACTTGGTTACCTTGGACCACTGGACCAGAATAGCTTTAGTGAGATATTCCTACTCCTACTGCTCCTTACCCACTTTTAGGGAAAGGTTTCAATGGCTATAAGCAAAGGGTCACACTTGTCCTACACTGACCCACTCCTTCTCAAAGATGGCTTCTTAACTTGGGGAGATTTTTGCCCCAATCAATCCATCAATCATATTTATTATTTACTGTGTGCAGAGCACTGTATTAAGACCTTGGGAGAATATAATGTAACAGAGTTGGCTGAAACAATCCCTGTCCACAAAGAGCTAACAGTCTAGAAGGCAAGACAGATATTAAAATAAATTATGGATATGTATATAAGTGCTGTGGGGCTGAGGGTGCGGGTGAATAAAGGCTACAGATCCAAGTACAAGAATACAAATCCAAGTACAATGAGTCCCTGGGAATCTAGCTGGTCTTGTTCTAGAGGATGGATGTATTTCAGGGGGCAGAATCTCCCCCATAGCCCTAAGGCCAATGCATTTCCAAGTAGAGACAAAAAAGTGAATGCTTTAAAGAAAATCTCTTAGTTTCTATTTATGAAATTCAGGTAATCCTTAGGCAGCTTCAGTTGCTTTTTTTTTTTAAAAAAAAGGAATAAATGCCAATGCTAAATGCCCAGCCACACATACAGAGAAGAGATGAAAGTGCTGCAAGTAGAGATAGCTACAGAAGTAGGCGTATAGTACATGAGTCTATAATGCCCTACCCTGGCCAGGGATGCTGGCTGAGCATGGAGAGTGGGCACCAAAGGATTCTATTGAAAATTAATCTTCCAAAACTTGCCTGTGGTGGACACTTGAGAAAAATTGGTGGCAAATTTTCACCCCTTTTGTGTAATACCTATAACTATTGATTCATTCATTCGCATTTATTGAGCACTTACTGTGTGCAGAACACTCTACTAAGCACTTGGGAGAGCACAATACAACAATAAACAGACACATTCCCTGACCACAATGAGCTTAGTCTAGAGGATGAGCTTATAGTCTACTATGCCAAACAAGAGACACTTTTCAATAAAAGAAAAGAAGTTTAGTTGGGACATATTGAGTTTAAGGTGCCAGTGGGATGCTCATGTAGAGATGTCCTGGAGGTAAGAGGACATACAATATTTATGAGGTGAAAGTAGGGCTAACAAGGCAGATTTGGGAATCATCCACACACACAGATATGGTAGTTGAAGTCACAGGAGTGAATGATCTCTCCACGGAAGGGAATGTAAAACAAGAAGAGAAGGGCCCCAGAAAAAGCTGTAAGGGCCACTGACAGGAAGTGAAAAACAGAAAAAACCCAGCAAAAGACATTTAGAAGAATCAGGCAGAATGATAAGAGGAGGACTAGGAGAGAACTGCTAAGATAGCATATCCAGTGATAAAGCAGCTGAGAGGATTTTTAAAAATGCTATTTGTTAAGCACTTACTATGTGTCCAGCACTGTTCTAAGCATGTATAGCTATTTAAGGAAATTATGATTCATTTTAAGATTCCAGTTAATCTTTAAGCTGTAATTTCCCACAAAGACACAAGCCAAATTACATTATGTTTTGAAGATTTAAGGATCATTCTTTAATTTGAGAAACAAAAGTGTGTCTCCCCCCGCAGCCCCCTTACACTTCCAAGATGTGAAAATTGGATCCTCACAAAGACAGGTAGGAAGAGAGGAAGATGAAACCCACCACAGTAAACACTCAATAAATACCACTGATTCACTAGATCCAGACAGGGCAAGGGGGCAATCAATTATATTTTAGCGCTGACTTTTTGCAGAGCACTGTACTAAGCACTGGGAGGATACAATATAACAGAGTTGGTAGACGCATTCCTTGCCCAAACGTACAGTTGGTGAGTGATCGTCTTTCCTCGATCAGGATGTAAATGATTCCAGGGCCCAAAACAAATTAGGCAGGCCCAAAGTAATTTAGCATGTAGGCCAGTAAGAAATTTCAATAAAACTGGAAAATACATTCCTCAACTCCAAAAGGTATTTTTTTCAGTATTGTAATGTTTTATCACAAGATGAGTCAGTGTTAGTAGGATTGTAAAAAATCTGGTCAGCTACTACAGTTTTTGGAAACTTTGAACTGAATTAAAATGAATTGAACCTGCTCTTATGTATCATTGGCAGAACTACTGGTATCAACAGATAGGGGATTCTGCAGTGTGAGTCGTATGGTCATCCATGAGGTCTCAGAGGCGTAACCTATTTCAGAGGACCTGTTTTTCTCATCTTCAAAAAATACAAGTTCTTTTCACATAGAGTTACAGTTCTGAATGTGACTACAAAATCCAGACTGATCAAAATTGGATAATTTAGTACAATTTAGAGGAGTACAATTTAGACTCCTCTAGACTGTGAGCCCGTTGTTGGGTAGGGACTGTATCTATATGTTGCCAACTTGTACTTCCCAAGGACTTAGTACAGTGCTTTTCACACAGTAAGTTCTCAATAAATACAACTGAATGAATACAATTTGGTTGATGTAATTTTTCTGGTGGAAATAAGGAACTATCTTGTGGCACTTTTTAGGATAGTAAATAAGTATGTCTTATGTGGTAAGGGCTGGGTTAGACATACGCTTATGAGGTCAGACATGGAATATATCCCATGTGGGGCAGAGAACTTAGCTTAACCCCATTTTATGGAGGAGGAAATTGAGGTTCAGAGAGGTTAAATGACTTGTTTGAGATTACACAGCAGGCCACTGATATCTCTCTTCATTGATTTGTTTCAGTCAAGTAAGATTTCCTCTCTGTTGTTCAAGGGGAGAGTCACAGAACCAAGCCTTTGTCCCCTTTCAAAGGCTTCAAAGTAGATAGGCAGCAGCATCTAAAACAGTGCTTAACAGAGAAGTGCTTACTATTGTAGCCCACTGATGTTCCACATATGTTAGTGTAAAAATGGAAAAATTATTGGAATGGCAATCAGGAGATCAATGTGCTATTACAGAATCCTCTTTTAACTTGCTGTGGGACATTGGAAAGATTCTTAGTACCTCAGTTTCCTTATCTGTGAAATGGGGATTGCATCCGCTCCACCCAATTCAAAGCCATTTGGTGAGAAACACTTGGTTCTTGTTTATCAAATGCTTTGGAAATGTAAATACAAGATTTTCTCATGACTGACAAACTTTAATTTCAGGAAGAAGGCATTATAAAAGAGTGATTTTGAATGTTAATAGTAGAATGTTTTACTTATCTTTGATTCGTTCCATATAGAGTTTGCAAGCTGGGGAATGGAGTAAGAAATGGTCATTCAAGGAAATTACAAGCCATGTATTAAGAGGTTTTTTTCAGAATTTCAACCAATCAGGAAGTTTTTACTAAGTTCCTATGAAGAGCATTCGAGGGGAACCAAGATATAATTCAAGTGCTACAGAGACATGCCGTTTTGACAATTATAAATCATATGCCACAGGGAAGAATTCTAGAGAAACTAGAATTAAATCATTTTGCACAGTTTCTTGTTTGAGAGGAAGAGGAATTTTCTTATGATGTGATTTCCTCAGAAACATCTAGATTCAAGGGTGTTGGGTAGGAAAATGAATGCAACTGCATCATTCTAAAATGGAAACCTGTAAGCAACCTTTAAAGAGAGACATTTGCATGGAATTTATTGATTGTTTGACAGGAGGGAAATGAAAGATGGATAATAAAGTGCAAGTTGCCACATTTCCTGTCCCAGGTGAAAAATGTTAGCTTATGAATTCTGAGCTATTGTTGATGCAGGAGGAGGCTCATTTATCTTAAGCAGACATATAAAAGAAAATAAGTGAAATGTTATTAGGGCCGCACAGAACAGTACAGATTAAATTCTGACAGTAGCATACATTGCTGTTTTGTGAGAACTGCCTGCTTACTCAAGCATGTTTAAGATTCTGGCCACTGCAATGTTTCAAACCTACATGAAAATCCCTCCCAAAATAGATTTTTTAGCAAGGATAGAAGCCCTAAGGGAGCCTACATTCCTGTCTTTGCTCTATTTTCATTAGGAAAGATTCTAGGTTATAAAAGATGAGGTGTTTTATGAGGCTTCGAGTTACAGACTCAAAGACAGTGGCTTCTAATAGTAATTTTGAGCTCTTCTGCTTTTTTTTTTTTTTTTTTTTTACTGATTTAGCAATTAGCATTTGCTGGGACACTGTCACTCCCCAGTTGGTCCCTTACAATTAGCATTATAATGCATTAATTAATCAATCATATTTATTGAGCACTAACTGTGCACAGAGCACAGTTAAACTTGTGAGCGTACATTATAAAAGAGTGGGTAGACACGTTCCCTGCCCACACTGAGTTTACAGTCTAGAAGACTGAATTTGTATACAGCGTGTCATATGTGAATACTGTATGTGTCTTCATCTGTCATTTGGGTTATCACTCTTCTTCTATTGTCCATTCGCTTACTTCACTGTGCTCTTACTCCCTGAATCAATCAAGGGTATTTATTGAGCGCTTACTGTGTGCAGAGCACTGTACTAAGCACTTGAGAGAATATAAGAATTAGTAGACATGTTCCCTTTCCACCAAGACCTTACAGTCTCCCCTTCACATTTCTTGTATTTTTTACCATTCTGCTTTCATCCCTTCCTCCACCTCTCATAAGTCTTCATGTCCCACCCTTCTAGGAAGTTTGTTTTCACTCTTATTCCAGAGAGTCAGTCACAGACCAGTCAAACCTTCATTTGATACATTCCTGGTAGAAGAAATAAACTGTTCAGAGCCCAAATGGAAACACCGACCTATTAAAAAAACTGGCCAAATCCTACTTTTTTGGCCTCCCTGCAATTAGCCAGGCCACCGTTTTCATGACCAATATTTATTTCCAAAATGCAAGCATGAAAAATGTTTCTGAAACTGCTGAAATGAACAGGGGCGCATTAGTAAGATCAGAATGCAGTTTCCAGAGAACTGTACCATGACAAAAATCCTCTTGCAAACCATTTCCAGTTCTAAATCCCAGGCCCTCAAAATCCTATAACCAGACCACCTCTTCCTCCTCCTAGTAACATAGCTAGCAGAGTGTAGCAGGTTGAAAAATAATTCGGAGAGTATTTATTTTCTCAGGAAACAGTCCATATTGCACATGGACACATTGTGTTAGAAATGATGAACTTCTGTCAAATGTTGACAGAAACTGCAGTTCCTTCTCTAATCTACCACAAAAGGAACTATTAGCTTCAGGAATAAGATAGGTAGCTCAGTTCTGTTGAGACTTTCTGTTGAATCCAGATAGCACAGTGCTAAGCACTTTGTATGTACTCTGCACACAGTAAGCGCTCAATAAATACAATTGAATGAATGAATGATATCAATCAGGCATATATTTCTTGAGTTTAATCACCTGCCAAGAACTCGCCTATCAGAAACCAGTGAGGTTTTTATCTTCTTTGGATTGAATCTGGGGCCACATTTCTGTGTATATCCATAAACAATGACCAGTGTCAGTCATTCTGTATTTAAGGTCACTAAAGAAAGCCCCATAGTACTTATGTACATATTTATAAATTATATATTCTGAATTATTAATTTATATTAATGTTCGTCACCCCATCTAGACTGTATGTTTGTTGTAGGCAGGGATTGCCCAAGACCACATAGCAGACAAGAGGCAGAGCTGGGATTAGAACCCATGACCTTCTGACACTCAAGGCCGTGCTCTATCCATTACACTATGCTGCTCCTCTAATTCCTAATGATGGAATTAGGAACTCTCTCCAGGATCCCAGTGAATCTTCTGCACAGGCCCCAGTGGCCAAGACTAAGTTTAATGCCCAAACCAGTTATGTTCAAAATCAGGACTTAATTATTAACCCAGATGGGAGAGATTTCAGAGACTACCCAATAAACCAGTTTTGCAAGATAATATTTACAGCCCTTGAACTTGTCTGGGACAACGGGAAGTTGTGCTTACAAGGCCATGACAGTTTAGGCCATGTGCTGAGAACTTAAGCGCTTAATAAATTTGATTGAATTAAAAAAACAACAACAACAACTCTGTTCTGGGAAAAGCTAAGAAACAGGATTTAGACTGTAATCACCCACAGATTGGGCTCTTAACCAAAATAACCCACACTAAATTCCTTTTCATTCACGGCATAACTTGGTTAGAGAGAAATACATTTTCACTTGCATAGCTGTCTGGCTGGATCTCTGGGAGAGCAGCTAGGAATCTTCCAGGAAACCAGAGATCCAGCAGAGTTCAAAGCCACGTTCTAATCAAGTTGTTCCCACTAGTTCATCCCCCAGGAGACCTCAACTCCTCCTTCAGCCGATTGGAGTTTTTTATTCTGTTAGTCAACAAGCCAGTTCCCTCCCAGATTATCCCACTGACTTTGGTTGGGGTTCTGTGGGTGTAGAGGGTATCTGGCAGGCCTGTGTGAACCTGTGATCTCATTTTCTAATACTAAATCCACTAACTGTAATTAGACTGCAGCAATTTAAAATCTCCACTGAAACAACAATCCCAAATCCCAATCCCAGGTTATACTTAGAGCAGAACCAACTGGTGCAGTTAATCAATTGGTGGTATTTATTAAGTACTTACTGTGTGCAGAGCACTGCACTAATCACTTGGGAAAGTACAATATTAGAGAGTTGATAGACACAAAACCTGCCCACAAGGAGTTTACAGTCTACATGGAGTGGCAGACATTAAAATAGATTAGGGCTAGGAGAAATAGTGGAGTATAAGAATATTTACATTAAGTATATTGGGTCTGGTGTGAGAGTAAGTGCTTCTGGGGATAAGAAGTGGAATGCAGGAGTAAGGTGGCATCAGTGTTTCTGTCTTGGGCACATGATACTGCCACCCTACCATTGCTGCCCAAATCAGGGCAGCTCCCCAAATGAGCACTAAACAATCTAGAGGAAGAATGGGGAGAGATTTTTTTTAATGGTATTTATTAAGCACTTTTTCTGTGCCAGACACGGTAATAAGCACTGGGATAGATACACATGGGGTTCACAGTCTGAATCCCCATTTTACAGATGTGGTAACTAAGGATCAGAGAAGTTAAGTGAGTTGCCCAAAGTCACACAGCAAACAAGTTAATTGTGAAACAGAAGAATGTAGTCAACCTCTTCATTTTTAATATGAACACCAGGGAACATAATAGGATTTTCTTTAGGGGAACCAAATCAAAACACTATCCTTAGAATAATATTAGCTGCCCCCGCTAACATGATGTTCATACTTAAACGCTATGGTTGAAATTAAGCTAAAACAGCCCTTCTAAGCTAAAACAGTCTAGAATGTTCCATATGATGGGCTCTACCTTCACCACCATAGGGAGGAGGAGCACCATTTGGGGTTGGTTCCCATGCCAAGATAGCCATCATATGCCGGCCCCATCCCCAGGGGTTCAACTCTGAAATCTTCAAGGCATTCATACTTATCGGAACTTGCAAGAGCACCAAGGGCAAAGTCTATCAGCCCATGCCAGATTTTAGGATGTCCAGAACTACCAGGTCAGTGGTGGGCCTGGTCTCAGCTGCAGACCCTTATGGCCAAGCATTCCATGTTAGAAGAACCTGATGGGAAACAGGTATGGTTCTTTAGACATATGCACCCATCCCAGCAAGCTAAGAAAACCATAATTCCCAGTAGGGGTCCTAAACATTATCTAGTTCATCATCAATCGTATTTATTGAGTGCTTACTGTGTGCAGAGCACTGTACTAAGCGCTTGGGAAGTACAAGTTGGCAACATAGTTGTCTCTAATCCCCGATAGGTGAATCCTCGATCTCGTCTACCTCACCGCCGACTTCTTGCCCATGTCCTTCCTCTGGCCTGGAATGCCCTCGTCAATACTCTCAATTACAGACAATTACTCTCCACTGTTTCACAGCGTTATTGAAATCATATCTCCTCCAAGAGGCGTTCCTGTATTAAGTCCTCCTTTCCTCTTCTCCCAACTCCCTTCTGCTTCACCCTGATTTGCTCCCTTTATTCATTCCCCCCTTTCAGCCCCACAGCACTTATGCACTTATCTGTAACTTGTTTATCTATATTAATGCCTGTCTGCCCCTCTACACTGTAAAATCATTGTGGGAAGGGAATGTGTCTGTTTATTGTTATAGTGTTCTCCCCCAAGTGCTCTACAAAGAGTACGAACTCAGTAAATATGACTGACTGACTGGCTGACTGTATCCCCTCTCGCTAGGCTAGGCCTCCTCAGGCTGATCTAAAATCTTATCAGCCCAGGGAATCCCAGGTCATCTCAGAGCTCTGGACACTGCTCCCTGTTGAACCTAGCAATGTGCTCCCCTTGTTAAGAGAGACAAAAGGGCATTCAGAGTGTTCCCAGCCCAGCTGCTGATTCAAGACTGAAACTGGCCCACAAGGAGCACGTGCCTGCTTCAATCAGAGAAATGGGGAGACGGCTGGGAAGGAGCATTCTTAGGTTTTTTTTTTTTTTAACACATCCTACCTGTCCCAAGAAGACCCAACGTTGCTCCAGGTTCAGGGAGGAGGTGGTGAGGGGTGTTCTAGCTCACTCTGCAGCCTGGTAAAGTTCAGAGGAAGATGGAAACTCATGGGTCTGAGACTGGGGAGCTGCAGTAGCAGGACCTTTGTCCTTGTTCTCCGGCTCCAACATCGGAGCCGACCCCTGCAGATCTGTCCCCCGAAACTGTGACCTCGGGCACAAGCTGTGCTCAAAACCACAGCATGACGGGCACTGCCACCCCCACGACTGTCACGAAGCCCCCAAGTCCAGTCAGCTCAGTTCCACACAGAAAAGGAATAATCATCCTAGGACATCTGCACAGACACTTATTGTTCTACCAGTGCTGTGTTCTGGGGGGGTTCCAGCTGACCTCCACTCTGCTCCCATCCCCAAATTTCAGAAGGATTGACCTGTGTTACGAAAACATTTTAGAGCCAGTGAAACCCAGCCCCATAGCACTTACGTACATATCTGCAAATCATTTATTTACATTGTCTCTTTCTCCCTCTAGACTGTCAGCTCGTTGTGGGTAGGGAATGTGTCCATTTATTGTTGTATTGAACTCTATTCAGAGCTTAGTACAGTGCTCTGCACACAGTAAGTGCTCAATACTGACTGACTGAAACACTACCAGATCAAATCGCTCCACCTCTTTTGCAATGAGATCCAGTCAGGTAGCTGGCTAGCAGAAATGAAGCCTCATCCACTGTTCACTTACCCCCCAGGTAATTAGACCTGGCAGGTGGGAGCCACTCATAGGAAGGCAAAGAGGGAAGGGAAAGCAGGGTAGATTGTGAGTAACCAGCCGGAGCATGGGTAGAGAAAGAGAGGTAAATTGCCTGAATGCCAACAACTGTTTCTCCTGCGGTGGAAGAAATTCACACAGACTCACACAGGTTTGGCTGAAAGAAGAATGAGACACTTGGAGTTTCTTTACATCACCAGTTCTTTCCATTTTAATGTGAACTCCATTATTCTGCAGGTGTGAATTGGCCAGTGGGGACATTTCTGGGAACAATATTTCTGAATTAAAATCTAATTTAACCAAGCTGACCCCTGGAAACTATAGAGTGATGTGAAAGGAACGTTTGCAATGCCACTTGCTTTGAATTATTCAGCCAGTTTGTAGGGCACTGTGCAAACTTTCCCATCAATTTTATCACCTAGACCACCTTTCTTTTTATACAAAGCCTTGTAATGGGCAGATATAAAAAAGATTATGTGCTGCCGCTAACTGATACATGCTAAAATGAAACTGTGATGGTAAAATACTGAATTATAAAAGTTTCATTTCAGTGCTGACGAAAAAGAGGGGAATTTTATTAGCTTGAAAAGAAACTCAGTTTAGCAAGCAATCAAAAATGATGCTGTTAGAGTAGGGTCCAACTTCTTATTGCTACTTTCTAAACTTCTTGTTCTGGTCTGTATTATTTTGTTTTGTTTTTTGTTAATGGTATTTGCTAAATGCTTACTATGTGCCAGGCACTGTTCTAAGTGCTAGGGTAGATACAATGTAAATAGATTGGACATAGTCCATTTCCCCCATGGGGCGAACAGTCTTAAACCTCTATTTTACAGATGAGGTGACTGAGGCACAGAGAAGTGAAGTGACTTTCCCATGGTCATACAGGCAGACAAGTGGCAGAGCCTGGTCTAGAACCCAGATCCTTCTGTCTCCCAGGATCATGCTCTATACACTAGGCCAAGCTGCGGCTCTGTTTTCTACAGATACACAGTGAGCTTCGGTTTTAAAAACACATTACCCAGTTCAGAGAGATGCATTTCTTCTGTTAAGAATTAGACTTTTGCTGCCTTCCCCTTTCTTGTTGATACCTCTGAGTAGATTCATTCATTCATCCAATCGTATTTATTGAGCCCTTACTGTGTGCAGAGCACTGTACTAAGCGCTTGGGAAGTACAAGTTGGCAACATATAGAGATGGTCCCTACCCAACAGTGGGCTCACAGTCTAGAAGGGGGAGACAGGGAACAAAACAAAACATATTAACAAAATAAAATAAATAGAATAAATATGTACAAAATAAATAGAGTAATAAATACATACAAACATATATACATATATACAGGTGCTGTGGGGAGGGGAAGGAGGTAAGACGTGGGGGATGGAGAGAGGGAGGAGGGGTAGAGGAAGGAGGGAGCTCAGTCTGGGAAGGCCTCCTGGAGGAGGTGAGCTCTCAGTAGGGCCTTGAAGGGAGGAAGAGAGCTAGGTTGGCGGATGTGCAGAGGGAGGGCATTCTAGGCCAGGGGGATGACGTGGGCCGGGGGTAGACGGCGGGACAGGCAAGAACGAGGCACGGTGAGGAGATTAGCGGCAGAGGAGAGGAGGGTGCGGGCTGGGCTGTAGAAGGAGAGAATGGAGGTGAGGTAGGAGGGGGTGAGGTGATGGACAGCCTTGAAGCCGAGGGTGAGGAGTTTCTGCCTGATGCGTAGGTTGATTGGTAACCACTGGAGATTTTTGAGGATTTTAGATGATTCCTGGTGACTGTGAGCCCGTTTTGAGTAGGGATTATCTCTATCTGTTGCTGAATTGTATTTTCCAAGTGCTTAGTACAGTGCTCTGCACACAGTGAGCACTCAATAAATATGACTGAATGAATGGTGAGCAGAAAGAGCCAGCATAGACAAACCATCCAAGTCTTGCTTTTGAGATGTTACTCTTGAAGAAAAGTGTTTACCAAATTTATTTCTATTTTCTTGTATTTCAAGTGCAATGCATGACTCACAGTATATATTAGACAAGGGAAGGAGACTGAACTCCTTATCTTCCCTCCCAAACCCTGCCCTCTCCCTGACTTTCCCGTTACTGTTGACAGCACTACCATCCTTCCCGTCTCACAAACCCGCAACCTTGGTGTCATCCTCGACTCCGCTCTTTCGTTCACCCCTCACATCCAATCCATCACCAAAGACTGCTGGTCTCACCTCCGCAACATCACCAAAATCTATCCTTTCCTCTCCATCCAAACTGCTACCCTGCTGGTTCAATCTCTCATCCTATCCCGACTGGATTACTGCATCACCCTCCTCTCTGATCTCCCATCCCCCTGTCTCTCCCCACTTCAATCTATACTTCACGCTGCTGCCCGGATCATCTTTGTGCAGAAACGCACTGGGCATGTTACTACCTCACCTTGCTAATCTCTCACCACAAACCAGTCTGTATACTTTGCTCCCCAACTTGCTCACTGTTCCTCGAACTCAACTGGCTGGCTGACGACCCCTTGCTCATGTCCTCCTCTACCCTGGACCTTCTTCCCCTTTCAAATCTGACAGACCACCATTCTCCCCACTTTCCAAGCTTCACTCAAGTTGCATCTCTTCCAAGAAGCTTTCTCTGACAAATCTCTCATTTTCCCAACTATTTGCACTCTCTACTGCATCTTGGGTCTGTATCTCTTAATCATGGAGAGTCTCTCCATTTTACAGATGAAGTAACAGGCAGAGAGATTAAATGACTGCCCCAAGACCAAAGAGCAGGCATGTTACAGAGACCCAATTAAAACCCAGAACCTTCTCACTTCCAGGCCCATGCTCTTCCATCAAGCCACATCACCTGTTTTCTCCCTCACATGAGGGACTTGAGTTTTTGTTTTGTTTTTGAGTGAACAAAAAAGTGGACTCACTTTTTTGCACTTGAACATACACTTCAGTACTTTTTTTCCCCTGATTCATTTACAATTGACAAATATAATCAATCAATGGTATTTCTTGAGCACTTACTATGTGCAGACCACTATATTAAGTGCTTAGGAGAGTACAATATCCCAGAATTAGCAGACACCCTTCCTGCCCATACTGAAGTAGGGTTTGTTTTCTTTTTTCTGTTGCCTGCCGATTTTTAAACAAACTCTTGGTTTTTGTAATTCAGGAACACTGTTGTAGTCTCTTTGAGAATGCATTTCTTTAAAAAAATTAAGGTCTGCCAATATCCACAGGACTAAAAAAGATAACAGGACAAGCTTGTGACTTAATTGCAAACCTCTCAGCTAGCCCACTGAGCATTTTTATAATGGAAGGGATCACCTGCCACAGCAAAAGTCTGGTTAAGATTTTCAACACTATTTTTGTTTTTCATGGTATTATGCACTTATGTGCCAGGCACTGTACTATGTGCTAGGGTAGATACAAGCTAATCAAGTTGGACAGAGTCCCTGTCCCATACAGGGCTCATAGTCAATCTCCATTTTACAGAAGAGGTAACTAAGGCACAGAGAAGGTAAGTGACTTGCCCAGGGTCACACAGCATATAAGTGGCAGAACTGGAATGAGAACCCAGGTACTTCTGACTCCCAGTTGCCTGCTCCACCCACTAAACCACGCTGCTTCTCTATTATGGCAAAAACACAGTCTGTGCAGGATTTCCCCTCTGGTGTAACAATTTCCCTTCTGCAGTGATACTGTGGAAAACAGTACCTAATTTGTCATTGACACATCCCATTTTCTGATTATCAAATATTTATCTGGAGTAGGATTTTTACTTTAGGCATTTCTATGTTCTTTAGCTCCAATTCCTGATTTGGATGTTTTAGGCCCTAAACTCACCATTGGTTTTAAATGCAATCATTAGCATTCTTAAACTTTGTCAATAAACTCATGGTCATGTTAAAAAAAATCAAGAAAGGGGATCTCTCAAGGGATAGGAAGAGCAAATTATATTACCACACTATCAGAATGCCTGCTGAGCACAACTTAATAATGAAAAGGCAAGTCCCTCTACATTAGGCAAAATAGGTCACAAAGGGAGATTGCCTTCATGGCTATTTAACTTCCATGTTGCAAGGCCTCCAACAGGAACTGAACAATGAGAACTGCTCATTTTTAGTATTACTCCTGAGGTGTGTATGACAAATGCATATGCTACTAAAATAGCATTCACTGTCATAATGAGAGTCTCTAGATTGAAATCTTAACTAGTTTTTTGTGGTTTATCATCCAAATATATTTGGGTTGTTGGAGGAAATGGATGTTCCCGAATTGAAGAATGGAGGGTTTTTTTTGGTTTGTTTTTGAAGCCTTTTTGTTCTTACTCTTTGAGAGTGTGAGAGGATGCCTAGGACTGTCACCTTATAAAAGCTGCAGCATTTCAGTCCCGATCTGCTCTTTTCATTATCTTCAACTCTGAGTTGAAGAGGTTGCCAGTTTCTGGGGGTGTAAGCTCCTGTGGACCAGAAACGTGTCTACCAACTCTCTTACAGTGTTAATATCGAACTCTCCCATGCACTTAGTACAGTGCTATGTCCAGAGTAAGCACTCGATAAATACCATTGATTGAAAGCCTCTCTGCACCCAAGGAACACCAACCTCTGCTGGAGTCAGAAAGGCTAGCAGGCTGGGGACTGGAAAGCATTTTATATCCTTGGGACATGATTAAACTACAGAAGGGCCATGAAGACATGTTAAATGCAGGTGCCACTTTTCATGGGCAGTGTCTTTACATACTGACCCCAGAAAGAAAGAAAATGAATTCAATATAATCTCCAAAAGTCTTCCTTAATAGGCTATTTTACTAGCATTAAAATGAATATGTCATATGCACTTCAAAGATGAGTGGTTGCCGCCCCTCTTGAACTTCTCATGTGAAAAGGAGCACACAGGCTTTATACTGTGGGGTATTCACATCCTCATCATTATTTAGCTCCCATCATGAAATCTGATACACTCTCTAGGGACTGGTAAACTAGAAAGTGGCTACATATGGGCAGAGAATGTGTCTGCTAACTCCCAAGTGCTTAGTACAGTGTCCTGTACAGAGTAAGCACTCAAGAAATGCCACTGACTGATATTTCATTTGTAGCCTAAACTGAACGGGGAAACAATATCTGGAATATGACAAGTAATTGCCTTATGCCAGTCTGAATCAATACTCTGAAATGGCACCTTTTCAGTTGGATTTTTTCCCTCCCATTTTTGCTTCCTTTATTGGGAAAAGTTTAATCTTTATGCTAAATGGAAGGTTGACAAGGGAATAAAAGGCCTTGGGAAAGCCAACACCCCAAAAAAAAACTATAGTAAGTGGGAAGGAAACACCATTATCAACTCAGCTTCAGCTTGCACTAAAACCTCCACAATGAGATACAAAACTCACACCCTTGATCATCCACAATCAGTCAATGATATTGATTGGCTAAGTCCAAGGCACCCTGGACCCAACAACCTACATTCTCACTGTTGACTCATTGTCTTGGGATGCCGTTTTGTTAAAACATTGCTACTTGTGTGTCTTTTTTCCCCACTCTTAGTTCGTGAGCCCCCAGACAGCCGGAGACCATGTGTAATTTTCACTGTGTACTTTTTCCCAATGCTTAGTATGGTACTTTCCATGCAGTAAGCACTTAACACTATTTCTTCTACTGCTACTTGTACGCAAACAGCTTTTTTCCAAAGGATTCAAAGTGTTTCCATGCAAATAATCTCATTTGTCCTGACAGATTACTTTACTGGGAAACCTTACCTAAGGCAGCATAACAAACCAAAAAGAACTAAAATATAAAGGGTCACAATTATCTAGTTGATGAATTGCCAGTCTTTACACAATAGCCCCAGATCTCTGCTTCCTATTCTATCAATCTCCTTGGAGGGTTCCTTGCCCCTAGCCACTCACCCCTCCAATCTACATCTCTACATCGCTCCATGGATCATTCTCGTGATTTGCTGCTTGGCCCACATCTCTCCTCCAATTGATTAATTCTGGTATTTTTTAAGAACTTCCTATGTTTCAAGCACTGTCCTAAAGCACAGAGGTAGAAACAAGTTAAACAGGTCAGACATAGTACCTGTCCCACATGGGGCTCACAGTTTAAGTACGGGAGGGGGAACAGGTGCTGACTCCCTCTTTTACAGATGAAGAAACTGAGGCACAGAGAAGTTAAGTGACTTGCCCAAGGTCCCAGAGCCTGCAGATGGAAGATCTGAGATTAGAAGCCAGATCTCCTGACTCCCAAGCCCCTTGCTCTTTCCACTACACAAGCTGCTCCTCTCCTCAAAACCTTACAAAGGCTTTACATTTCCCAGTTCATCAAGCAATATCTTTAGCTTTAGTGTAATTAGCTTTACGGAACCCCACCAACTCACCCTATTTTACATCCTGCTCTTCACCCACTCCTCCCAGCTCACTTTCTTTGCTCCTCCTACATGAACTTTCTAAGTGAACCGTGCATCTCTGTACTTGGTTCTGACCTAGCCTTACTGAAGGCACAGTTCCTCCAGGGGGGTTCCCTAACTAGGCCCTCCTTTCCTGTTCTCCCACTCCCTTCTGCATCACCCTGACTAGCTCCCTTTAAATAATATAATAATAATAATGATGGTATTTGTTAAGAGCTTACTATGTGCCACGCACTGTTCTAAGCACTGGGGTAGTAACAAACTCGTGGGGCTCCCAGTGTTAAGAGAAGCAGCGTGGCTTAGTGGAAAGAGCACGGGTTTGGGAATCAGAGGATATGGGTTCTAATCCCTGCTCTGTCACTTGACAGCTGTGTGACCTTGGGCAAGCCACTCAACTTCTCTGGGCCTCAGTTCCCTCATCTGTAAAATGGGGATTAAGACTGTGAGTCCCATGTGGGATAACCTGATTACCCTGTACCTGCCCCAGTGCTTAGAACAGTGCTTGGCACATAGTAAGCACCTAACAAATGCCATGATTATTATTGTTTCTCTACATGCATTCTCCCTTGTCAGCCCACCTCTCCTCTCCATTCTTGCCTGGCAATTTTGAGTTTCAAAAATTTCTGTCTCTTACTTCATTTCCTCCATTCCACAAACTCCACTCTGGGCTATCTATAGATAATCTTTATCAATTTTCAATTACCCTCTCTCTACCCTTTCAGTCACCAGTCTTCTTTGCTATCTCTTTTCATATTCCTCTCCTTTCACAGTTCTTAATGTTTTCCTTTTCAGAAGTGTTGATGCCCCCTCAGTGATTCCAGGAGAGGAAGATAAAGCTTCAAACCTTGACTCAAGGTTGCCAACTTTTCATTCCGAGCATGGAAGTAAACTTGTGGCAGAGTTTCTGGGGTAAAAATAAGATAGTCATGGACACAGAGCAGGGGTGAAGGAGATAGGTGAACTAATTCCACACACTTAGATCCAGGAAGGCAGACACCCAGGCAATCCCCATGGTGTGGGGAGGGACAAACATTCACATGACTAAGGTAGCACAAAGGGAATGAGGTTGAGATTGCATGTGGAATTTGTTCATTGCTTAAGACTGTGGTTTAGTAGGGACCACAGGATACAGGATCTGGCTTGGACAGGCCCAGGTGGAGCCCAGAACACCTATTTCTCACAGAGGCTGAGGAATGTAGAGAGTCAGAGCCCAGAAATCTAGTTATCGCCTATCTTACTGGCAGGGGAGAAGTGGGCAGCAGGGTTCCATGGACTCCAAGTACCCCAGAGATGTTCCCTGCCTATTCTCTCATTTATCAAATTACGGCACATAAACATCAATCATACTGAGCGTTTACTATGTGCACTGTACTAAAGTTCTTGGGAGAGTTCCAACAACAATATAATGGACACATTCTCTGCCCATAATGAGCTTAAAATCTTCTGCCCTTTCTTGATCATCATGATCATCATCAATGGTATTTATTGATCACTTACTATGAACAGCACTATAAAGGGTGCTTGGTAGACACATTCTCTGTCCACAATGAGCTTACAGTCTAGAGGGAGACAGACATTAATATAGTAATATAAATCTTCCTGCTTTGTTTTACAACCCAGGTCTTCAATAGGTCCTCTCTTTTAGTCTTAGCAATGTGAAGTACCACTCCGGAGTGGAATTGCTTGAACTTAATGACTTACCAAGTTAATCCTTGCTTGAGTATTAAGAGTAAAAATATACCAACTGGCTAACCTGAAGAGACTTAATACACCTGATTCTTGAGACCTGCTGCATGTGAAACGCAGGAGGCTTCCTCCTTCACTTTGCCACCTGTGCTTCTAAGAATTCAAAATCTAAAAAGCAAAGCTTTGAAACAGCTCTTTCTCCACTGGGAGCAAAATTTAATTCATTTCCTTTCAGACCAGCTGGCTGCTACCTTTTCCAACTGGCAGAATGTGCTCGTCATCTATATACAACTATAAATGAGTAGAGGAGAACATTTTTTTCCAAACTTTCTGTTTGCAGATCTTCTATCAAACAGATATCAAGGGACACAGAATATGTCCATGCACGGCTCCCAAACTGTATAAAGTAATAATAAGACTAAGACTGATAATACTGAATAATAACAATACTGGAAAGAGCACAGGCTTGGGAGTCAGAGAACCTGGGTTCTAATCATAGCTCTGCCATTGACCTGTGTCACCTTGGACAAGTCACCTAACTTCTGTGCCTCAGTTTCCTCATCTGATCTACCTCCTTCATAGATTGTAAGCTCCTTGTGGGACAGGGACTGTGTACCATCTGATTACCTTGTATCTACCCCAGTGCTAGGTATAGTCACTGGTCCAAAGTAAGCACGTAAATACCATCATTATTACAATTACTGTTTTTATTATTATTATTAATAATAATATTTCCTCATTTCAGGAAAGCTAAGGCCTGCAAGTCAACTTCAGGTCCAGAAAGACATCATCCCTGACACCTAGAATAGATTTCTGTACATCTCCCAAATGCACTGGGGACAAGCGTGACTCTAGGTTTAGTACCATTTACTTTCAGCTGATCATTTATTTGCAATTGACATCTGAAAGCTATGAATTCCACCGCTGGAACTCTTGCTGAGCAACTTCAGGTCCAGAAAGACATCATCCCTGACACCTAAACAGATTTCTGTACAGCTCCCAAATGCACAGGGGACAAGCATGACTCTAGGTTTAGTACCATTTACTTTCAGCTGATCATTTATTTGCAATTGACATCTGAAAGCTATGAATTCCACAGCTGGAAGGAACTCTTGCTGAGCAAAATAAGATTCTTAAATTATGGTCAGAAATTACAGCTACCTCTAGTTTCTGGAAGAAAAAAAATGTACCTGATGGGAAAAATTTTGAGTACAAGAAAGAAATAACAACACACTAGCCATGTTGGTTTTGGAAAAAAAAAAACAACCACAAGAATTTGGAGGAAAAAAAAAATCAGAAGACTGCCTGGCTTTCAGTGGCTTTAAGACATCTGACATTTTGGCCAGGTGACACTAGAAGGCTTTGCTACAAGTGTAGGTGAGGTGAGGGAGGATGGGGTGAGCTGACAGTGCTTTAAAGCCGATGGTATGAAGTTTCTGTTCGATGTGGAGGTGGATGGGCAGCCACTAAAGGTTTGTAGACTGCACATTTTTGTTGACAGATGATCTGTGCAGCAGAGTGAAGTATGGACTGGAGTGGAGAGTGACAGGAGGCCAGGAGGTCAGTGAGGAGGCAGATGTGGTAGCCAAGGTGGGATAGGATGAATGCTTGAATCAGTATAGTAGCAATTTGGATGGAGAGGAGAGGGCAGATTTTAGCAATGCTGTGAAGGTAGAACTGGCAGGATTTGGTGACAGACAATATGTGGGTGGAATGAGAGAGATGAGTTGAGGATATGGATTACAGAAATTACAGATATAATAATAATTGTGGGATTTGTTAAGCACTTACTAGGGCCAGCACTGACCTAGGCACTGGGATATGTGTGTAAGTGCTCTGGGACTGAGGGAGGCTGAGGGTGGGATGAAAGCATTAAATCAGGATGATGCAGAAGGGAGTAGAAAAAAAGGAAATAAGGGCTTGGTCAGGGAAGGTCTCTTAGGGGAGATATTTAGGGATTATTAGGTATATTAATCATTGCTTGAAGGAAACTCCTTCCTGTGGATACATCACCAAACATTTCTTGTGATGTTTCTGAATGAATTCTATACGGCTGAAGTTCTTTCAGGAACTTTCTGACAGAGCGTGTTGTATGGGCAACAGGCATTGTATCTAGTGGATTCACCTGATTGTTGAGCAATAGGTAACTGAAACTTGTGAAACTCATTTTGTTGGGCAAATTGAATTGGTAGTGAAAATGAGAAAAACCAATATCTCAATCAGTGAACTATCCAGATGCTTGGGAATTGGAAAAAAAAAAAGAATAGGACAATTATTTGAGAAATGGATGAAGATTTTCTTTTCTACCTTGAAGTCCTTAATTATCAGCAGCTGAATTTTATAAAAAAAATGAATTTTGCCCAAAGTACCCTGTGACCCCAATTCAGATGTCCACACCCTCTGTGAAAAGCTGGACCTCATCTTATTTTTAACTTTCATTCACCAGTGTTTTTCTTGGAGAAGGGAAAGAAGGGTGGAAGAGAGGTGAAGCCCAACCCTTAACTGGAAAAGGCTAAGCTAGGTTTGAAAAGAAGTACAAAATCCTTACTATTTCACAGGACAGACAATTTATTCAATATTCTTTCCAAGTTTTCTGTCACGAAACACACTTACACTAGATATGTGGTGTGTAGCTTTATTGGAGGGAAATCTATTGTATTAGAGCTATTTTCATATTCATTTTTTTGAAGTATAGTATTTTTATGCTATGCATGCATGTATACATGGGTATTTGCATTTCCTAATGGTTAAGTGAATGTTAAAATGGGAACATGATACTTAAAGTTATGGGACAGTTCAATTAATAGTCTTAAAGTACCTTATGAGGTATGTTTTAGCTGTTTAACCTCTGGATCAATACACTGAATATCAAGGAGCTTTTGGAGAAGTAATAGCTCATTAGGTCACCTCATCCTAATGAGGTCACCTCATCCCTGCCTCCCTGATTAAGAAAGCACTGGATTTTTATAGTTGCATTTTGTCTCTGTAATATATATATGCTTTACCTCTTTCCCTATCAGAATATATTGAAAAATAATTTAAACTGCCTTCCTGTGTTATCTCCAACTTGTGTATGACATTGTCAGATGCAGAGAGAGGCTCTGGAGGCTGCATAGAAATGAGAGATTTGAAAGATACTGTTCAAAGGGAAAGAAGCAAGTATATTGCTTTCTGATTCCTTATGAACAAAATCCAACTAAGAACTTCTGAAATGAAAGGGAAATTTGGGCATCAGAAATGCTTGCTTCGGCCTACGGCAATACGATTAGGATGCATATGACAATGGACGTATAGGACAATAGATGTCTATAAGGCCTTTGGTTCATAATCTTCCTCCTTGCCTTTGACATTTATTCATTCTTTCATTCATAGAACAACACTGAGTGAGAGCACAGACAAAATAAAACCGGATTCTGAGGGGGATCACAAAGAAGAAAATGGGGCAATATCAAATTCTGTGGGAGCCTGGGTCTACAGGCTCATATGGGCTCTCTCCATCCCCTTCTCTATTTCATTCGCAAGCAATTTTAACCTCTTCCACACACCTCAGTTTGTCAACCAAGGGTACTGGAGATGAAGGATTACCCCCAGAGCAGTGATTTGAACTCCTCCTCCCTCCACAAATGTATCTTCAGAGTCTCATTGGTGCAGGGCCCGGCCTGGTGCAAGTCTGGCTTAGTGTAAGGCCAAAGGATTGCCCATCTTCCACCTGTCAGGTACATGGGCTGGTTGGCCCAAACGTTTGGAAACCATGATGCAGTACAGTGTTCAAGTGTAAACTCTGCGCCAGGTTCTCTCAGGATGCTACTCCAGACATTAATCCTTTAGTTTTCAGCTATTTTTTTTTATGGTGCTTGCTAAGTGTTTACTGTACTAGGCACTGTATTAAGAGCTGGGGTAAATACAAAAAAGTCAGACTGTACATAATCCTTGTCCCTTATGGAGGAAGGGGGATTTCATCTCCATTTTACAGATGAGGTAACTGAGGCAAAGAGAAGTTACATGATTTGCCCATGGTCACAAAGCAGACACATGGTGGAGCCAAGATTAGAACTCAGGTTCTCTGAGTCTCAGGCCCACGCTCTTCCCACTAGGCCATGCTGTTAACTCTGTCAAGTCTCTTAACTGATCCTTCAGGGAACTGATCTTTTATCTAATTCCTGGGGGTGAATTACCAGTATCTCCCCTCACAAGCATACTGCATGGACACCAGAGGAGGAGTGAGTTTAGTCAATTGGCTGGAATGGAACTAGAAAACTGCAGTGAAATTAATCTAACTATTCATGGTGATACAGGGGTGCAGGAAACTCCAGGCCAATCTCAGTCAGGGGTTCCATCCCTAGGTCTCCTTGAAATCCCCTTTTTGATGAAATTCCTGGCTAAACAGAGGAGTTGAGGGATGCAGCCATGATAATCCAGCTGCACCTGACGACGGTCCAGTCGGCTCAAGGCCAAGGCCCAGGTAGGAAGAGCTGCAAATGCTACTTGCTGGAAGAGAACAGTAGCACTGCCTGCTGATGGTCAAGTTATAGATTTCACAAAGGCATCATGGGGACATAAATGATTACATCAGCACATTAAACAGTCCTCTTTGGGCCAGAGTGCATACACAGATTCAACTATGCCCCTTATACTCTCAGGAGTAGCTTGAGAGCTTGGTTCAATATATGCTGAACAGCTGTGAATCCGTGGAATGATCTTACATCATGGTTTTTCTATCAGACTTTGAGGCTGTGTTGAATATTTGGAATTGGGAAGGTGTCTGAATTTTAACTAAAACAATCACTACCTAAAGAACAGCTCTTCAACTAATACCAGGCCCAGAGATCAAGTGCTACTCTTACCAAGTCCTTAATGCCACTACTCCTTGACAACAATCAGTGAGTGCTCAAAAGGAATTGCTCTGAGGGAGAAGAAGCAACTCATCAGGTTAAATCACTCTCCCCAGTTCTGTTCTGCTGTGAAAGGCCTGCAATATGCACATCTTTTTTTTTTTTGGTGGAGAGGGAGGGGATGGGGGTATTGGTGGTCAGGAGGGAGAAGAGTTGGAAGCATTTATGTACTTTCTGAAATTTTCTTTTGATCCCAAATTTTCAAGGGGATAATTTAAGTCCTAGTCCCATAGTAAGTGCTCAATAAATACTATTGAATGAACAAATTATACACTGGCAGTGATGGCTCAGTTCAGGCAAAGGGAATGTTTCTAGAGATAAGGAACAACAGTCTCCACCCAGAATCTGCTTGAAGAACTCTGAAATCAACATGCTCACATATTGTACTTATGATTAATTTCTTGCCCTGTCTTTGGTTCTATATGTGTGCCTGTTTACTCTGTCCTGGTTGGGGAAGCTCTAAATTATTTCTCAATCTCTAGGCACCATGGCATGGATAGAAAAAAGGTGTAGAATGAGGAAAGGTATTAGCTGCTCAGGATGGGAAGGTGTGAATCCAAATAATAGCACGAAAAAGTTAACAGTTCTGCAGGATAACTAGCTTTTAAAGGAAAGGAACTGTTAGTAGGAACTTGAAAAGCTGGCAGGCATCTTCTTGATCCTACTATTTGGGTTCTTTTGCTAAATCAACTCCTGTAGAGAATCCAGTTAGTGAAATGCTTCTTCTTGGTTATGGAGAACAATGAATACCACTAATAATAACAATGAGAATAATAATTATATATTTCAGTTGCTTGTCACGTATGGGATTCACAGTCTAAGTAGAAGAGAGAACCACGTATTGTACTTCTATTTTACAGATGAGGAAACTGAGGCACAGAGAAGTTAACTGACTTACCCAAAGTCACATGGTAGGTATGTGGTAGAACCAAGATTAGAATCCAGGTCCCCTGATTCCCAGGCCCATGCTCTTCCCACTAGGCCACGCTGATTCTCAACAATCACCTAAGATATTTGAGTGCTACTATGTGCCTGTGTGTGCTGTTACTGTACTACGCACTTGAGAGAGCACAATAGAATAAGCAGACACGATCCCTGCCCTCAACATGCTTACAATCTAGAAGAACAAAATCTAGTGCAAGAAAAGTTATGCTGTGAACGCAGAAAGAACAAAATAATTGTATTTCAAGGTTTAAGGAAAGGAAAAGCTGAAAGGTACAGATGTGAAGCATCACTTACATAGTTTCCTGGACCAATCAGGAGCAAACACATGTCTGGTCAAAAGAAGCCCACCTAATCAGCTGAAATAAGGCTAATATCAGTTAAACTATATACTCTGAGACCCAAACTGTTCAAAACCCCTTCTCAATTTCATAAAACTGAAGATGAAAACACTCAAACCATTAGGAAACATTGATCTCTGTAATATTTGAAGAAAATCTATGTGGATCTTGAACTAGGTAAACAACCCATGAAAACCATGTCATTTGTTTTCAGCAGCCTTCCGCCACTGAAATATAGACAGATGTCAGCAATTTTCAGAGTCTAAGATGACCGTAAACTACCAATCAAAAGGCCTACTTCTGAAGATCTTTCATTTTAATGCATGTGTACATATAGGAGGTAACTATTTGGGGCAGGGTCGGGGCTGGGGGGTGTGATGACGAGGTCAACGGCCACCCATGGGGATCTAGTTACACATCAAGAGCTTACAACAGTGTTTTGCACATAGTAATCGCTTAACAAATACCATCATTATTATCGAGACGGTTCAAGAGAAAGGGAGAATGTTTCTGACCATCAAAATCGGCATCCTTTCCCAGTCCCGTCATATACATCTCCTCCGACCAGGGGACTCTGAGCTGGGCGCTCCTTCCAGGTTGGGTGCAGTGTGTGGACCTTGGCTGCCCAAGTGTTAGGCCGATCACTGATATTATCGGTACCATCACAGGGCCCGGCTCTCCCATAAACCATAAGCCACAAACTCCAGCTGCCATCACTGCGCCCTCATGGCTCATGGATCCTCGGGGCAAGGTGGAAACGGGGAGGGTTGCTAAGAGCTGTCTGGACTGGAGACCAAGGGCAGGTTGGCTGGCTGGGAGAGATCAACGGAAGCCAACCCTGACTCTTCTCCCACCCCACCTCTCTACAAAAACTCTACCGAACCAGAGTAAAACAGCTTGGCTCTGTGCTGGGCAGGAAAACAACACAGCAGGAAATCAGATGACCCTGGAGGAATCTGACAGACAGCAGGCCCACTGTCTGTAAAGATGTGTCTCCCGAGGAAATAGTCTGAGGTTCTTCCCACCTTCCCTATCCCTGGACAGTTGAGAAGCAGCGTGGCTCAGCAGAAAGAGCACGGGCTAGTGCAAGAAAAGTTATGCTGTGAACGCAGAAACAAAAAAAGTCCACATTTATTTTCTTCAAATATTACAGAGATCAATGTTTCCTAATGGTTTGAGTGTTTTCATCTTCAGCTTTATGAAATTGAGAAGGGATTTTGAACAGTTTGGGTCACAGAGTATATAGTTTAACTGATATTAGCCTTATTTCAGCTGATTAGATGGGCTTCTTTTGACCAGACATGTGTTTGCTCCTGACTGGTCCAGGAAACTATGTAGGTGATGCTTCACATCTGTATCTTTCAGCTTTATAGATATAAAATATATATTGCACAAGCACGGGAGTCAGGGGTCGTGGGTTCTACTCCTAGCTCTGCCGCTTGTCAGCAATGTGACTTTGGGAAAGTCACTTAACTTCTCTGTGCTTCAGTTACCTCATCTGTAAAATGGGGATTAAGACTGTGAGCCCCCACGAGGGCCAACCTGATTACCCTGTATCTACCCCAATGCCTAGAACAGTGCTTGGCATATAGGAAGCATTTAACAAATACCATAAATTATTATTTCTAGTTATTCAAAAATAATGCCCCACTAGGAGAGCTCTTCCCGTCCAGTATGGAGTAGAGTGAGCAGTTCTGACAGCTGGTGTCTTTCACTTGCTGGATCTTGCAAGCCCGTCATAAATTACCATCACTGCCTTGACAACCTGATCACCTTGTAACCTCCCCAAAACTTAGAACAGTGCTCTACACATAGTAAGCACTTAATAAATGCCATTATTATTATTATTATTTTTATTTTTATTATTATTATTAGTGCTCTGGTAATCCTTCTTAACGTTTTTTCCCCCTTGGTTTGCCCACCCTTCCCCTCACCTCTATATTTCCATTTGCCTATCCTCCCTTTAAACTTTGTTCACATGGCTCTCCTATGTAGGGAGCTCCAAAACCCAAACCCCGTTCTCCCTCCTATTTTGACTGAGCAGCACAGGCACCATATCAAATCTAATTAACTTGTACCTATCCCAACACTTTAAGCAGTGTTTGATGCATAGAAAGCACTTAATAAATACCAGGAAAAAGCCCAGTGAAATGCTCTTTCTTCAGTCACTTGGAAGTCATGGGAAACTACTCCACTCCCTCAGGAAAATGTAGCATTTCTAGATTTTCTTTACCTCTCTATCCTCTCTGGAGTGCCATCTCAAAACAGCAACTTCTATGTGAGTCTGAATTAGTTGTTCTGTTAACAGGGAAGGGAAGACAATAGACAGGAACCCTAAGGAACGGACAGAATGCTATTTATCCATGGAGAAGCAGCATTTCTTTGAACAGAATGTCTAGGTTCTGATAGTCTGCCACGTTATCTGATGCTTTAGTAAAGACATTCAAGCTGACACTCAAAAGAAAAACAAAGTTTAATCCTTTCAAAAAAACAAGTTAGTAGAAAGCCAACAGATTATATCTTTAGAGACACAGAAGTCCAGCAGAAAAAAGCAGCTTTACATGGTCCACCTCTCACTTCACTGAGGCTAAACCTTTCAAAAGTATGGAATGACATAAACAAAAAACAACTACTGAGAGGCAGACAGGCACTGTGCCATGCATACAGTTGCAGCTCAGCTCCCACATACACAAAACCAGAATCCAATCAAGCATTTAGTGGGACAAAATTATAAAGGGGACCATTTTTCACTGATTCTGCTTTGTTATTTACATCATCTACTGCCACCCACAATTAGAGCAGTCAGTCATCCTCCATCCAATGTGGAGATCAATACAGTCAGTTCTCCTATAATGTGGGCACTGCACTTTTGTAAAACTCAGTGGTCAGGAAAACTCATGCTCAAGTGTTCACCCAAAATGGCTCTGCTCACAAACTGTTTTTTCCCCCCAAACAACGTATTTCCCATCTCGACCTAGCAATCAAAGGTTTTTACATTTTCGAACAACTTTCTAACCAAAGTGCACAGGGAAACTACAATTCATAATCTGTAAGCAGGAAATCAACAGCCTTCCCCTGCTGTTCTAATAGGGTTCTGGTTTGCCTTTGGAAGATAGAGCATAGCATATACATTTCTTTCCACTGTTGGCATGTTTGTTGGACAAGATGGATAGAATGCATAACTGACCAGAAATATTAAAAAACATATAAAAACATTTGTTTATTTTGCTGAAATATATATTCATTATGCTGAATTTGCATGGAAGCAGCAAAAAGATAATACCTTGAATTGAATTCTTTCATTTTGTTCAAGACACTTTCACTTTATTTATCACATTTTTTTCCTCACATCTCTGTGAGATAAGGAGAGACAGGTATTATTATCCCCAGAGGTGGGAATGGAGGCTCAGAGAGATTAAACGGTTTACTGAAGCAACACTTAGAAGAGTGACAGAGCTGGGACTAGAATCCAGGTCATCTGACTCCTAGATCCATGGTCTTTTCTCCAATTTAAGCTGCTTCCAAACTGGGATGGACTACAGTCAGTCAATGATATTTATTGAGTGCTTACTGTGTAATAATGCTAATAATAATGATGAGATTTGTTAAGTGCTTTCTATGCATCAGGCACTGTTCCATGCACTAGAGTGGATACAAGCAAATCAAGTTGGACATAGCCCCTGTCCCATGTGGGGCTCACAGTCTCAATCCCCAAGAGGTAACTGAGGCACAGAGAAGTGAAATGACTTGCCCAGGGTCACTCAGCAGACAAGTGGCAGACCTGGGATTAGAACAATGACCTTCTGAATCCCAGAGTACTGTACTAAGCCCTCGGGAAAGTATAATATAACAATAAACACATTCCCTGCCCACAGCGAGTATGCTCTTTCCTCTCACGTTAAGATATGTGAGCTCCACACTATCCTGTTATCAATCCTCACCTCAGAAATGTACTTCAAGTCATGCAGCATTAAAATAGCCTATCGTGCCATGGAGTTGCTACAGGGTCGGAAATGATTTGACAGCATAAGACAAGACAGTGTGTTCACAGGCTGCAACAGCTATCTGGAAAGAGAATTCCCATCCTTACAGCTCTGAGTCCTGACTACTAAATGAGTTGCTTTACTATCCACCATATGCCAATTGGGAGGCCACAGATTTCATTACATTCTGTTCTGAAATTAGCAAAGGGGCCAATTCTACTGAGTAAAAAGATTTTAATGGTCTCCTGGGCATATGTTAAAGACAAGTTTGATTGAAAACCAACTAAGAAACTTTGGAACCCAGACTATCAATGCAAAATAAGAGACTGGGGGGAAGTGAAAGGGGCTGATTTTCCAAACAAATAATACCAGTATTCACATTTCATTTAGTCTGTTGGCACGTGACCTTTACTTTTGTCTACATAAAACTAGCAGTTGCATATTCTTTCACATCAATATGCACTCTGTTGAGAGTTTAAATAGGATTATCCCAAGCCTGCCATATCATGTTTTTCCTTTAGATGCTTGACTTAGTTTTGAGTTTCACCTTAGAGCCATCTTTAGCCTTTGATAATCTCTCATTAAGATTAGAATCAGTTGGATAATTTACATTATTGAAGAAACTGAATGGAGCAAAGGGCATTATGAACATTTTCCCCATATTCACAAATGTTTTTACTGGGCTGGGATTACAAAGAGAGTATGAGCCTTTCTATTTTGGTATTACTAGAAAATTTACCTTGGGTTCCTCTAATCAAAAGGTGACTCTTCTCTTTAAAATATAATGGAAGGGAGCCAGGGTTTAGATGTCTTGTCGAAACTCTCCTACCCTGTGTCTTCAGTTAATGATGGTGACAATAATAACAATTATTTTATTTGTTAAGCACTTACTACACATCGATTCTGTTCTAAATGCTGGAGCAGATAACAACAATCACGTTGGACACAGTCCCTGTCCCACTTGGAACTCACAGCTTAAATATGAAGGAGAACAGGTATTTAATTCCCATTTTACAGATGAGGAAACTGAAGCACAGAGAAAATACGTGACAGTTCATCTACTATTGCCCAGCAAACCGGTTTAGCAAGGTCCACTGTCTGCATAATGCGGTACTACAAGTTTTGGAAACTACTAAGGCAAAATAAGCAACAAAATTGGAGACAGATCTAAATATCTACAGATACACGATGAAAGAAGCATCATGGCTCAGTGGAAAGAGCCTGGGCTTTGGAGTCAGAGGTCATGGGTTCAAATCCTGGCTCTGCCAATTGTCAGCTACACAAATGACTTTGGGCAAGTCATTTAACTTCTCTGTGCCTCAGTTACCTCATCTGTAAAAGGGGGATTAAGACTGTGAGCCCCATGTGGGACAACCTTGTAACCCCCCCCCCCCCAGTGCTTAGAACAGTGCTTTGCACATAGTAAGCGCTTAACAAATACCATCATTATAATTATTATTATTATTTGTATACCACATTCACATCAATCATCTCACCTGATCTTCACATTACCCACGGTAGGTAAGGAAAAACAGATTATTATCTCCATGAGAGGAAGAAACTGGAGCTTAGAAAAGAATGTAATGAAGTCACTCAGCATGTCAGTGACAGAGTTTAGACTAAAACCCAGACTATCCAAATCTCAGATGTAGGATCATACCTGCTCTTTGACATGGTTACTGGAGTGAATGGAATGATGGGCTAATCTAGGAGGAATATATGGAAGTGGTAAATTTTAGAAGTGTTTTGAAAGAGGGAAAAACACAGAACTGGGAGTCAGGAGACCTGGGTTAGAATACCAGCTGTGTAACTTGCCTGCTGTGTGACCTTTGGCAATTGAATTAACTTACCTGGGACTTGGTTTCCTCATCCATAAAATGAAGAGTAAATACCTGTTTTAAATCCACCTTAGATTGTGAGTCCCATGTGGGACAGGGACTGTGTCCAGTACAATTCTCCAGCATCTATAAAAGGTTTGAGTACAATGTGTGGCACAAAGTAAGTGCCTAAAACATATTTCTATTATTATTATTAATATTAATGAAGGCAGATAACTTGGTGGCAAGGAGGAGGCTGGGACTGTGTCTTTTACTTATAGAGTGGCCTCCCAAATGAGTGGAGTAGTGAAACACATTTCCAGTATGCTTTAAAGATATTTTCAAAATTAAATCGCAGAGACAATAAAAGTTGAGTTTACAGAAAAGATATTCCTGGCAGATCATCCTTTGAAATTACAGTCATTGCTTTGCATTCTTATCATTCTATCCTTTAATAATGAAATGAAAAGATGTTTTCAGTTGTCATGTTCTGGATGCAAAAACCAATATGAATCATGAAGTATTTCCAATAGAAGGATCTATATTAATGGTGCTAGACAATGGACATACTTATTGATAAAATGCAATTAAGCTACTTTCCATGTACATACGGTTTCTTCCACCTAATTATTTTACAGCAGTATATTTGCATAGATTGACAATGCATCTTAAAGGCTGTATGCCACCAAACAAATTGATTTATTTTTTTTTAGAGGCCTGGAAAACTGGAGCGGGATCTGGAATTCAATCAACCAATAAATCGATGCTGTTTATGGAACACTTAAGCACTTACTGTGTGCAGAGCACTGTACCAAGTGCTTGGGGAAGTACAATATGACAAGGTTCATAGACATTTTCCCTGCCCAAAATGAAGTTTACAGTCTAGCTGGGGATGTTGAGTTTCATTTCTGAATCAACCTTTGCTTTATTTTGGGCTTCATAAAAACAACACCATCACCCAAGTGTAACCTGCTTTCCTCTTACTTCTCCATTCTCTGGCAAATGGATCCTGTTCCAAGTTGGGTATGGATATGTGACAACATATATAGGAAGTGTCATCATTAATGTGTGGTTTATTTTTGCCTGGCTCTTCATCTGCTTCTAGTTAAATAGCTTGGGACTTCTATCTTGTAGCAGACATTCACAAGTTGTGAATTTGAACGATAATCTAATTCATGTCTCAAGAATATCTGCCTATCTAGTCATTTATCTATCCAGTGGAAAAAGTAGTTTTAAAAATCATGAGATGTGCATTCTATTTCTAGCATTTCACAGAGGGACGGTCCACTGGAACTAAATCATCAGTGGTGAAGGTTACTGACATAGATATAGGGACTTCCATGAGCTAGAAAGGCCTAGTGGAAAACCAGAAAAATAGCTGGCTAATGAGAACAATGAACATTAGAGAAGCAAGCAAGTCCTAGCCCAAGTCCTGCCTCTAACCTGGAATATCCGCAAATCTGACTGACAATTACTTTCCCCCTGGTTCAAAGCCTTACTGAAGGCACGTCTCCTCCAAAAGGCCTTCCCAGACTAAACCACATTTTTCCTCATCTTCCACTCCCTTCTGTGTCACCCTGACTTGCTCCCTTTGCTCTTCCCCCATCCCGGCCCCACAACACTTATGCACATATCTGTAATTTTATTTATTTTTATTGATGTCTGTCTCCTCCCCGCGCAACCAGACTGCAAGGTCATTGTGGGCAGGGAATGCCACTGTTTATTGTTGTATTGTACTTTCCCAAGTGCTTAGTACAGTTCTCTGCACACAGTAAGCGCTCAATAAACATGACTGAATGAATGAATGAATGGGTAATGGCACTACAACACAGCATCAGTACTCTGCTGTGGACACTCAGACAGGAAATGGATACTACATGTTAAAAAATAAATTTGGCGTTTCATAATGTGTTATACCGATGCTTGCCTATTTGCTCATTGCACTCCATGCTCCAGTGCAGGAATGAGAGTGCAAGTGGGTCTGGACAGATCACTATTACTATAATCGATTCATCTGTGCAGGTTCTTGTCCTGGAAGTCCCAGGTTTTCCAGTCCATTGTTCTCTAAAGGAAACTCTATCAGCATCACTCTCATACTGACTGCAATGAGAATATTATTAATAGTAATAATAGTAGTTAAATGTGGTATTTGTTAAGCACTTACTATGTGCTAGGCACTGCACTAAGCACTGGGGTGGATACAAGTAAATTGGGTTGGGCACAATCCCTGTCCCACACGGGGCTCTCAGTCTCAATCTCCATTTTTAAGATGAAGTGACTGAGGCGCAGAAAGGTTTAGTGACTTGCCCATGCAAGCAGAAAAGTGGCACAGGTCCTGGCTCTATCCACTAGGCCATACTGTTTCTCCATTTGTGTTGAAATAGTTTGATCGTAGCTTGATGGTGATTGGGTCTATTGATTTGAAAGTCATACATAGGGAGTAGTGTGATTCATGAAGAAAAGCCTTCCTGACTGATCCTCTGGAAGTGCACCGGAAGGAGGTGACGTTTGGCTTAAGTCCTGTAGGTCCAAGAGAAGTTTCCAAGCCAATGCTTCGTCTCTTTAGGCATGTGGGTAGCCTTTTAATGTTGGTATTTCCCTGGCTATCCTGTATAAAGTATTTCATCTGAGTGATAATATTTACAGAATTTATCAAAGGTTTACTCTGGGTCATCTTAGGGATGTCTGAAGATGGGTAGATAATATGTGACGTAGTCCCTGTCCCTACACAAGGTCCCTACACTATTTAAGGGGAGTAGGCACATTATCCCCATTTTACAAATCAGGAAACTAACGTACAGGGGGATTAAATGGCTTGCCCAAAGTCATGCTGCAGACAAGGCTGAGATATTGTGAGTTTGTGTTCATGGGTTAAATCATTTTAAGAAACAATTTTGGACAAGTGATGCAAGTCAGAGAATCAATTTCATCTAGCTAAATGAATGCACACCAATGATGAATAACACAAACTTCATCACATCACCACTATGCAATTCCTCTACAAAGATTATTTACGTTGCCTTTGATTAAAATCCTCGAATCTCCCGCAGAAATCACTTTCATGAAAATGTACCACGTCATAACAAAGCTATAAAACATGTTGGATATTTCTTACCCCCTTGGAATGTTCTCTTTCTCTATCAAAAGAACTTCTTAATGATAGCTATTGTTAACCAGGTCCCCCAAACTCATGGTATCACTAAGTTTCCACTGAGCTAAAAGATGAGGCAAATGCGTACTTCTGACAGGTCGCTCTCAGATTAAGGGTAAAAAAGCAAGACTGTAAACTCCTCCACGGCTTTTAGTGTATTTTCTCAAGCTCCTTTAATACTCTACACCCTACAGATGCTCAATAAATACTGGTAATATGTGAAAGACAGTGAATTTTTCTAGTAACATTTAATATTTTCTGACAGCTATAGATACACTCATCTAAAGATCTAATAAATACCCTCCCTACTTCACATCTACTTTGATTTTATGGTTCCTACTTAAAAAAAAACCTGAATGGTCAAGGTCTAACTTTCTGGTTAAGTACTGCGATTTCGATAAACACAGCTAAGTACCATTGTCAAAGATCTGAGAGTGATCACAGCAAGGAACTTGTTTTTCTGAAAAGTATCCAAGAGATCTGGAAATTCACTGCCTTTTCTGGAATGTTCAAATCTTTCTTAAACCCTTCTGATCTGTGAAGAAAAGGAGTCAATCTGATAAGAAAAAATATGCCCATTCACATAAAAAGGGCACACAGCAGTTCAGAATAACCCTTTCAGGTAAAACTATTCAGTGGCAAACAAGGTCAACAAGGATTTTAGGATTTTATTTGGTCCAGTTTATAGTCCACAGAAATACTTTGTGGCCGATTAAGTACATTAACTGAGAAATGCTTTTAATTGCACCAAAATTAAGATAAAGCGCTAGCCTCATTACTGCGAAAGTGATTTTATTTATAGCTAACAATTTAATCTTTAATATGCAAGAACCAGCTGTAGAGCTACTTAGCTCATCTATTTCATTTATGTCTATTACGCTCTTGTACAAATGCAAGGGGGATCCTTGGTTACAGATGCTGGGTTAGTTAATTTTGTTTAAATAAGCTAACAATTTTGATGCAATTGTAGTCAGCAGAAGCACTTTATTGGTTCCTGCCTGACAGAGAAGCAGAGTAGCCTATAATAATAATGATGGCATTTGTTAAGCGCTTACTCTGCGCAAAACCCTGTTTTAGTGGAAAGAGCACATACTGAAGGAATCACCTGATTCTGCAACTGGGTTGAGAGAGCTGGTTACGCTGCTCTGAAGACAAACTGCTGCCCACCTTCATCACAGCCCTTGTGGCATCTCTAGGAGCAGAGGGATTCCACGGTGGGAGCTACTTTTGGGCACGACTCCCTCTGTCTAGGGCTGCCACAGAGTGTAGTCCACTACTTGGGTTTGGGGAAACAGCCTGAGGGTGAGTCCATTGGCTGGTGCCCGTTGTTGGGTAGGGACCATCTCTATACGTTGCCAACTTGTTCTTCCCAAGCACTTAGTACAGTACTTTGCATCATCATCATCATCATCAATCGTATTTATTGAGCGCTTACTGTGTGCAGAGCACTGTACTAAGTGCTTGGGAAGTACAAATTGGCAACATATAGAGACAGTCCCTACCCAACGTGGGCTCACAATCTAAAAGGGGGAGACAGAGAACAAAACACACAGTAAGTGCTCAATAAATACAATTGAATGAATGAATGGTGTAACCTGGAGCACTGAAGGTGCTTGTTTTTGTTTTATGGTACTTATTAAGACTTACTGTGTCAAAAACACTCTTCTAAGTGCTGAGTTAAATGCAAGTTAATTAGGGCGGACACAGTCTTATGGTGCAGCTCTACTTCTGACCTCACAGCAAGCCTTAGGCCTCCAATTTTGTGATGCTGCTTGCATCATAGCTCTGCAGGCAGTTGATGCTTAATATCAGTAACAATAATAATAGCATTTGTTAAGCTCTATTTGTCAAACACTGCTCTAAGCACTGGGGTAGATACAAGCTAATCAGGTTGGACACAGTCCCTGCCCCATAAGGGGCTCACAGTCTGAATCCCCATTTTACAGATGAGGTAACTGGGATACAGAGAAGTTAAGTGACTTGCACTTGTCACAAAGCAGACAAGCGACGGAGCCGGGATTAGAACCCATGACCTCCTGATAACCAGGCCCATGCTCTATCCACTAGACCATGCTGATGTTGAAGATAAAGAAAAGATGGGGCATCACTTGGTAGCAGGGCCCCCAGAGGCAGGGATTACGGTGTGATTCTAGGGTCAAGGCAATTGTGGGGGTCCAGGACCATCACTGGTTCAGAGACAACTACCCCCAAAGGATTGTCTCGAGTTCTGAAGACTTCTCTTACCCACCCTGTCCACTTCGGCCCCAGGAGAGGAATGGGAGACAGCGATTCCAGGGTGTGTTGGCAGAATTTTGAGTAGGTGTAGGCAAAGGCAGAGGAAAAGCATCTTTTCTGCACCCCATTCTCGGCTGGCTTTAGGCAACTGCCTCACTTGCCCCACTCTGGATCCAGCCCTATTCCAAAGTATGTGAAGCTGGAGTGACTTAAGTGAGATGAAGTTAGTCCATGGAGGAGGTGGATTTTTAGTAAGGTTCTGCAGAAGGAGCCTGATTAGCAAGCAAGATTTGAGTGTTTGGGGCAAGAGAAGGGGCAGTGGGCAACCTGCTCTAAAAGGAGAAAATGGCCTCCATCCAACTAGAAGTCTAATTAAATGTCAATCGCAGAAATGTCCAGAACTTGCTGTTGGGATTCTGGCCCAACACAAGAGAAAATTAGTGTATTTTTAGAGCCTTCTTCAAAAGTAGTACAAGGCCAGGCATCCCTCAGATTTAACTCACCTCTGAATCATCAGGGTTTCTGAATGGAAACCTATGCAAAGGAGAAAGATGTGAAAGACAAAGCAAAAATGTTTGAAAGATCACCAGCTGCGAGGGGAGTGCTTCACCCAATGACCTTTTAGAAGACACACTTTAAAAACATTTTAAAATCACGTGTTCCTCCCTTCTGTTTTTCCAATTCAAAATATATTTTAAAATACAAAAAAATACTTTGAATTGTATATGAGCCTTTCAACTAATTACATGCATAAACTCTCCAATGAATTTTCTTTCTCTTCTTTTTTATTCAAAACAGTGGAAAATGATTACATTTGCATGTCTTCCCAAACCATACCAGTTTTATTGTATGTTGTTCAATCCATGTTTCCACAGCAACTAATCTGAATGCATCACATTAGCCAGAAATACTTTCTTAAAGAAAAATTTACATTAATCAAATGTACTACCTTATAACTAGTGAAACCCTTTATTTTCTTCTCCCAGACCTTGTGGACTTGCTCCTGACACCATCACACTACCTCCATTGAGTTTGGGTTAAAGGGGACTCTCCGATTTAGCAACATACAGTGGTGTAGCAACCTGATGCCTCTTTACTTGGATGGCAAGTTAATTTCATTCCACTGAGAGCTCTTCTGACAGTTCACTGTGTCACAAGTCATTATTTCCATCAAAACAGAACATTTGCAATCTTGGCAATGCAAAATTTACTCGCTGCCCAAATCTGTGGATTATATGAAATTAACCCCAACCACCTGGTGACGTGCTTGCAATAAACCTTGAGAGCCTAGCGATATAAACTCGCTACCTCGCTACCTGTACAGGCATATTTCAAAGCTAGGAGACTTTCACTATATTTTCTGCATCATCTGTCCACTTGGATCTGTCCCCTTTGGGCATTTGATATTTGGCCCATCCTCAACCCCACATACATTAGGTAGCATAAGTTACTTATTTATTTTAATGTCTGTCTCCCTCTCTAGATTGTAAGCTTTTTGTAGGCAAGGAACATGTCTACCAAATCCATTCTATTGTACTTTCCCAAGTGCTAAATACAGTACTCTGCCCAAAGTAAATGCACAATAATCAATCATATTTGAGTGCTCATTGTGTGCACAGCACTGTACTAAGCACTTAGGAGAGTACAATAAATACTGTCAATGACAAAGATTATGATTTGCGCTACTTCTCAGGCAAAAGCTGCTCATTAAAATCCAGAGGAAAAGCTATGGGATAATGCAAGTAAACTGTTTCAGAATCGACCTCTAGACTAGAACTCAGGTCTTCTGACTCTCCAGTCTAGGCACTTTCCACTAGGCCACACTGCTTCCCCTTCATTTTAAAAAAATGTTTTCACCTCTTAGACACTTCCTATATGTCCTCCTCTCGTGTAGCAAATTCCAAACCAAGAAGAGTCCAGAACTGAGCCAAGAATCCACCTCACTAGTCTGGAAGCAACTGAGACTGCCAGTTTCCTGAGTAAAGACATATGGTGAAAACTACCTGATAGGTACTGGTAATTTTTACCACAGTGCTTTCCCCCCATTAAATCTCCTATAAGAGCCAATTCATTCAGGTATAGTTCTCAAAAAATGATCTGTTTCCTACCAATTCTAAATTGAGCCATTATGCTTTCCTAATTCAAAGCCCTTCTGTTGATATTAAGATGGTCAACAGCATTTGAAGCATTTCAGAACAGCTAAATCTGCCTTCAAAATTCACTGTCTATGTACTACTCTGAGTTACAAACCTTCAATCTCGGTAACAGCTAGTTTCTTCAGACTGCTAGGTCTCCAATAGCTGGAGATGAAATCATCACAAATGTTCAGTCAGAACCTACTCTGTGTTCATTTCCTTGTAAGGTTCCATTCACAGATGTTGAGTATGGTAATTGATTCCTAAAATATTGAAAAACTACAAAATTTTCAAAAAGATTGACATGAGCTGTCTCCTCCATTATCCCCAAATGAAGGCTCTTGTCTTTCTCTGTCCCAGATTTAACATCCAACAGTCAACTGTGGTTTCTTTTGTTGTTAGATAAATATCAATCATTTCCATCTGTTACCAGAGCTCAGTTTTTCAGGAAAATTATGTTAAATTTGGATGCTATTGGAAAACTGTTAACACTGTTTAATCACAGCAATGAAGCTTCCATTACAAAGTATAAAAGAGCCAGATATGGAAACACACTGTCATTTTTACCTTATTCTGCTTTATACCATCTGCCATCCCTTAAAACATAACAACCGGGTATATCTGGATCTAAAATAAATGGTATCAAGGGAATAACTAATATTGCTCCCAACATACAATCATTATCATCCTAAAAATTAACCCTTTCCCAATTCACTGAAAATAATATGAATATAAACGAAATCCCTTTTGATACCGCTGTCAAATTATACTTCTCACCATATTCTTTTTCCAATAAAAAGTCTGATGTCCCAGAGTACTCCTGGGTCCAAATTTTTAATTGAATTCATGCATGGCCCATTTCCATTTGCAATATTATGGACCTCATTTAGAAAAGAGCTACCAGATAACCTTGCTTTGGCAGAAAAAAACATAAAAATTGAGCATTAATAAGTAATATGCATAAGGTTTTGTGTGCATAAGACATACAAAGGGGAAAACCACAAAAGATTGGACCCCTAGCCTTTAGGAATATTTCCTCGTTAAATTTTACACAGAATAATCATTTTGTGACAATAAATTGCATAAGTACCATATTAGTTCAATTTTGAAGATGGGAAAAGTGACTGCCAATATGAACTTTACCTGAGATCCCCAAATCAATCATTCATGGAGAAGCACTCAGACCCCACTATATCAAGTACAACACCTAAGCATTTCCTTCAGAGATCTAATCTCGTTGTGGACAGGAAATGTGTCTGTTGTCTTTTACTCTCCTACGCACTAAATCCGATAGGCTGCATAATGCAGGCAATTGATCTCTCCCTCACACATATATTTTCTCTTCATTTATTACACAACAATTCATGCTTTATAGAGTCTCCTCGAATAGCTTTATCACTGTGCCTTGTTCTGAACTCTTCTGCCTCTGACTCCTTGCTCACTCATTCCTCCCTGGATGGAACACCATTTGCTTTCAAATATACTGTCACAGCTCTCCCCATCTACAAAGCTCACCAGAAAACATTCCTAATTAATTAATGTCCATCACCAGGGTTATGTCAGCCCAATGGCCACTCATCACTATATGTAAATATAGCCTCCTGAGAACTTACAAATTTACTTACATATTTATGTTCCTATTTATGAATATGCCTTTTTACAGTATGGTTACTTACCCCTGAAGCTCTGTACCTCCACCTGTTCCCTCTCTTTTGAAGTAATTGAAATGAATTATTGAAATAATTCCTATCTGTCTCCTCCATTTCATTATAAGCTACTGAGGGCAGAAACCATGCTTCTCACTTTTATTGTGCTCTCCCAAGTATACCCTGCAAACTATGTTGCTCAATAAATACGACTGGTTATGAAGATGATGATTTGGATTTCATCTCCTGAATCCCAGTGCTGTGTTCTTTGCCTAAACTGCATCTTTGGAGGTTTTGGGAGTTTTTAAAAAAATCTTTCACATTTTGCCATTTAAAATTAAAGAAGCTAGCCAAATCCTATCTTATGGGTGGGGTTGCCAGGCTACCCATATGTACAGGAGGGATACATTTCATTAGCTTGTCACATTTTCACAGGATAGTCTGTCAGGAAAAGATGTATAACTGCCATTATTTGAGTGACACATTCTGCCTCTTCCCAGTAGCAGAAGGAAATTATTTCCATACTGGAGTTTGGACTGCTGGATCAGCCTCCTCAATGGACTCTCTGCCTCCATTCTCCCTCCCCTCCATTCCATATACCTTTCTGTTGCTAAGGCCACTGTTCTGAAGCACGGTTCTTCTTATATCTTCCTACTCCTCAAAAACCTCCAGTTATTACTCATCCCTCTAAACATCCAGGGAACCTCCTTATCATTGGCTTTACACCCTCAATATGTTCATATTCTCTCCTCTCACCCTAATACATATCTAGTCTCTTCTTCCACTACACCCCATCTTGCACTCTTCATTTATCTCAAGCTAACCTATTCTCAGTGCCTCAATATTGGCTCTCCTGCCTCTGGCCCCTTGTCCCTGTCCTTCTTCCTACCTAAAACTACCGCCCCTTCAATTCTGACAGACCCCAGCTCTTTCCATCTTCGAAGTCCTTCTAAAATTCTAACTTCTCTAGGTGGTCTTTCTCAATTAATTTACTTTCTCCCCATGTTATATACCTTAGTTAATTCAGCATTCCTACTCCAATTACACACTTATGTGCTCACACAGACCCAGTGAACTTCTATGTTGATTTATATGAGGTACTAGTTAAGCGCACTGCTCAATTACATATCCATTTTCTCTCTCACTCTCATTTTATCTGAAATTTAATTTGTATTTCCCCCTGCTAGGCTGTAAGCTTGAGGGCAGGGATCTTCTAACTACTGCATTCTCTGAAGTAATATTAGTACGCTGTTCACACAGTACATGCTCAACAAATATGACTGATCAATTGACATTATGGCAGGACTAAACGAACTGACATTGGGTCTATTCATTCATTCATTTAATTGCATTTATTGAGCGCTTACTGTGTGCACAGCACTGTACTAAGAGCTTGGGAGGTACAATTCAGCAACAAATAGAGACAATCCCTGCCTACAACAAGCTCACAGTCTAGAAGGGGAGCGACAGACATCAAAACAAGTAAACAGGCATCAGCAGCATCATTATAAACAGAATTATATATACACATCATTAATAAAAATAAATTGAATTATATTTATAAATATGTATATTTATGTATGTATATACACTAGTGCTGTGGAGGGGGCAGGTACAGGAAAGGGTTTGGGTTGGGGTAATGGGGGGAAGGAGCAGAGGAAAAGGGGGCTTAGTCTGGGAAGGCCTGGTGAGCTTTTAATAGGGAATTGAACTTTCAACGTTACTTTCCGAATACTGGATGTGGAGTGGTGTACCTCAGATAAAGTGATCCTGGCGTCAGATGATGGGTGTATCAGAGTCTTAGAGATGTCTATGATTTCGGCTTGTTTCAGAATGGATGAGCAAGAATTAACAGGGAGTAAATCCGCTCACATGGCTTTGCTGTCACCTCTACACAGATGCCTCTAAAGTCTACCTCAGCAGCCCCGTGCTTTCTCTTGCTTCCACGACATCACCATGTGAATGTCCTGACAGTACATTGAAGTCAATGTGAAGTCAACATCAACGGAAATTTTCTTCCCTCCTAAACGCCTTCTTCCTCCCAATATTTCCTTCAATGTCGACAACATCATACTCCTCCCTGTTCCAGTAGTTCCCAACTTTGATGTCACTGCTGACTCTTTTGTCTTTTAAATCTCACATTCAGCCCGTCGCAAAATCCTGCGGTTTTCCTCCATTTTCCTGGATCCTCCCTTTCCTCTAAATCTTTAAGGTTTCTAATCTAATTCAAGCTCATATTATCTCCCATTTAGATTCATGCATCAACCCGCTCACTGGTCATCCTCCTTTAGCCTTTTCCTGTTGTAATCTCTTCTACACTCTGCTGCCCAGAATATCTTTGTGAAACACTCTGCTCCTCCAGAACTTCCAACGGCTACAATTTTCCCTTCTCACCTTCATATCTCTCTCAATTCTCCTGCCTCTGATCCACTGGACACATCTTTCCCCTTATCAAGAACTACCTCCCGGTCCAAATTGACCAGACTGTATCTCTCCATCTTGAAAGACTTCCAGAAATCACATCATCTCCAAAAGGCATACCTCAATAAATGTCTACTGTCTTAACTTGGTTGGTAGATAGATATATAGAGTCACTGATAATGTGTGTGTGTCCATACTCCATTCATTTTTAAAATTCTGTCCTACTTTTTCTACTATATCTGTTTTCCACATGTTCCCACTACATATTCCCATAGCTCACCTCCCCCAGGAGGCCTTCCCAGACTGAGCCCCCGTTTTTCCTCTTCTCCTCCTCCCTTCCCCATTGTCCCCATTCCCTTCCTCTGCTCTACCCCCTTTCCTGTCCCACAGCACTTGTGTATGTTTGTACATATTTATTATTCTATTTATTTTATTAACAGTGTGTATATATCTATAATTCTGTTTAACCATTGATGCTATTGATGCCTGTCTACTTGTTTGGTTTAATTGTCCGTCTCCCTCTTCTAGACTGTGAGCCCGCTGTTGGGCAGGGATTGTTTCTATCTGTTGCCGAATTGTACTTTCCAAGTGCTTAGTACAGCGCTCTGCACACAGTAAGTGCTCAATAAATACGACTGAATGAATGAATGAGTGAATGAATGAATAAAAGTGCGATTTTTTTAAATGGTATTTTTTAAGTGCTTACTAAGTGCCAGGCGTTGTTCATTCATTCATTCAATCGTATTTATTGAGTGCTTATTGTGTGCAGAGCACTGTACTAAGCGCTTGGGAAGTACAAGTTGGCAACATATAGAGACGGTCCCTACCCAACAGTGGGCTCACAGTCTAGAAGGGGGAGACAGAGAACAAAACAAAACATGTTAACAAATTGTTCTACGTGCTGGAGTAGTTACAAGATAATCAGGCTGGACAAAGTCCATGTCCCACATGGGGCTCACAGTCAATCTCCATGATTATGATGATGATGATGGTATTTGTTAGGCGCTTATTATGTGCAAAGCACAGTTCTAAGTGCTGGAGCACTGTTCTAAGCACTGGATTTTACAGATGAGGTAACTGAGGCACAGAGAAGTTAAGTGACTTGCTCAAGGTCACACAGCAGACAAGTGGCAGAGTAAGGACTACAACCAGCGCTGACTCCCAAGCCTGTGCTCTGTCCACTAGGCCACAATGGCATAAGGGGCATTTTCCTGGCTTATAAATTTATCTAGGCACCCTATCAGTTCTTCCAATCCCAAGGGCGAAGGGACTGAACTATGATCCAACACGGAGCACCTCCCACAGTCATACGACACAATGGGACGCCGACCTAATCAATCAATCAATTGTATTTATTGAGCGCTTACTGTGTGCAGAGCACTGTACTAAGCGCTTGGGAAGTACAAGTTGGCAACATATAGAGACAGTCCCTACCCAACAGTGGGCTCCGCCTGCCCCGATGTGGTCTTGGTGTGGACACAGGTGTGGGTGGCTAGTTATGGGCCCTTTCTAGAACGGGAAAAGAAAACTCAGACCTATATTTTTCACATTTTTTTTAAGTAAAAAGAAAACAAAATTGAGGGGGCAAACAAACCCGGCTTCCCTGCGTTCCCCACCTCAAACGCCACTCTGGAACTCGGCATGATGAGTGGGGAGAAAGGCCTTGGGCAGCACAAACCCTCATGGCCTGGAGTCTGGTTAGGAGTCACAGGTGCTTTCCTACTTTCACCACTCTAGTTGCTGCTCCTGAGTCCAGACTAAGAAGCTGGAAAGTGGAGGAAAATGGGCTTTTCTGCTTTCCCTGCTCCAGCTGATGCAACGGTGGAAAAAGCGCTCGCACATGTCCCCCTCTGCCCACACAGCCTCTACCTCCATGGTACCCCATGCTACGCATCCCCCTTCACCAACACAGCCTCCGCCTCCCCTCTATCCCCTGGAACAGTGGTGGAAGTCACATGTATCCCCCTTCACCCACACATATTTCAGTTTTGGAGGAAAGTACAGGCTTTTGCATGTGTGCTCAGCTCACCTCCTGCACCAGTGTCTTCCTCCTGTGGAGCCTTCCTGTTGCAGTGAAGCCACTTGGGTGTGCGTCTCCCTTCACCCTTCAGAAGAAATTACACCCGCATGGCCCCGATGGCCCCATACACAAATCCCTTCCTCCTACAGAGCTTCACAGAAACTTCAGTGGCACTGGCCCTCGCTCAAAAGATCTGGTGACCTAATACTTTAAATCTGAGACGATGGATCAGTAGCCATTACAAACCGTTCATTTGTCATATTGCCTTGAAGGATTTCGCCTCATTAACGTTTCACAACATAAAATGAACTAACCCATCTGGGAACCCTGACATCTTCAAAATAGGCCACACTCACTAACTAGTACTTCATTAATTCACTTACATTTAAAGTGAAATGGAGCATAGGCAGACAAGGTGAGCAGAATAAATATTTTCAGAAGGTAGTGACATCTCAGCTCAAACAATAAGTAAATAATAATAATGGTATTTATTAAGCGCTTACTATGTGCAAAGCACTGTTCTAAGCGCTGGAGGTTACAAGATGATCAGGTTGTTCCACGGGGGGCTCACGGTCTTCATCCCCATTTTACAGATGAGGTAACTGAGGCCCAGAGAAGTTAAGTGACTTGTCCAAAGTCACACAGCTAATTGGCGGAGCCGGGATTTGAACCCATGACCTCTGACTCCAAAGCCCGTGCTCTTTCCCACTGAGCCACGCTGTGGTGTAATAGTTAATGGCCAGGAGACAACAGTACCAAACAGAACAGTTGGGCTTGCAATAATCAGAAGAGGGGTTGATGTTTATGAACAGAGAGGTTGGGAAGTTCAGGATACAAAAAGACAGAGTCAAAAGCAGGTGGTTGCAAGAGAGTCGTAAAGGTTTTAGATGCAAAGGACTGTCTTTGGCACACAATGTGTAATGGGATGTCCAACAAATCTCATCAATCACTTGTCCACAGTACAAACAGGATCTCATCGTCATTACCGTTATCTTTGAAAACGAAGTCCAGCTAATGTTCATGCTCTCGCACTCTCTCCCTCTTCGTCACATATCTTGTTATATATACTGCTATTCCAAATAACAAGTTATATATCTTTGTTTCCCAAGCTTTCTTAAAATGTACTGAAATGATACTGATCTTTGAAGATAAGCTTTTGTTTGTTATGCTTTATAAAATTGTCTGTAGTAGCAAATGATAAGAAAGCCTACCCTTCTGTCAGTGGGATGTGCGAAAGAAAAGATATCATTTATGATTGGAGTGGCAGCTGTGCTCCAAATAGTACAAGGGAAGTCCACAGAATAAAAATGAAATGAAAATGCAAAAATATTAGGTGGCAAATAGCAATCAATCAAGAGTACTTACTGAGGGATTTCTGTGTGCTGAACACTATCCTGTGTCCTTGGGAGAGTACAATAGAGTTACTAGACAAAATCCCTGTCCTCCAAGAGGTTTCGATCTAAGTGGGGAAAGCATGCAGTGAATTAATTTACAAATAGGAGCTAAAGGCAAAGTGGATAGGAATATGAGTGAGTGCCTAAGTAATGTCACATAAACTGACACGTATTAAAGTGCCAGAAGTGATTGAATGTAATTGTGTAGTTGGCACAGAAATGCTGAAGTAATAATTGGTGGATATAACCTTGGGAGAAGAGAAATTCATCAGGGCCGACCCCCTGGAGGAGATATGATCTCTGGAGGGCTTTGAACATGAGTAAAGCTGTGGTCTGGCCAATTTGAATAGGAAAGGAGTTCCGGGCAGGAAGGTGGGTAATAATTTATCTGATGGAAAAAGAAGTAAAAATGCAGTTTATTCCATTTGTTTTACATACTGTAAAGTTCTCTTTCCATGCTTTCAAGTCTAAAACAGGAACATACCACATGTTCAAGTGGTTTTTAGGAGAAATTGTAAATGATGGTATGATTTCCTTAAGTCTGAAGGTTGGCAGTGACAATTTTACCTCTTCAATGACTGAGCTAATTTTCTACTTCGGCTCTCTTACACACCTTCTTTAATGAATATGTGCTCTTTTGATTAAATTAACATTTTTGTCTACCTAATTAGCTTGGAAAACCTATGCTGAGCTGATCTGAAAGCAACTTCATTACTGCTCATTGGTGCATGTTTGCTACCCATCACTGTCAACTCAATGGGCTAATGATTAGAAGAACATTAAGTTTGGCTAATTTGGCTTTCCATGGCAATCTTCAGGCTCATGATGATCAGCTGATCCAAACTCTGAATCTTTCCTTTTGGACAGTGACAGCTGTTTTAATCCCACACTTTCATCCATTAACGCTCATCAGCCAGGAAGGCCAGATTGGTGGAGGTAGAATGATTGGAAACAAAAACTAATTAAGCATAATTTCCTTAATTACCTGTTATATTCATCTTTTGACAATACTCTAAAGTGCTCCGCTAATGACATTAAAAACTACAACCTGTGCTGATAAATACGTAAATAACACACTGATAATCCTCTTTAAGTAAAGTGAGTACACTTCACTGCTCCTTTGCAATTAATGTTCTGTATAACAGGTTGTGTCAGTTGCTGCAAACAACACTCAAGAGTCCTGATGTCTACAGTACTTCTCATTTCTTTTTACCCAATGGAGCCTGGGCCACCATTATTATGCAGAAGTAGGGGTCTATGGGAGGATGAGAGTGCATTAGCTTCTGACTGTTTTAACTTGTTCCTTTCAATCAGTGGTATTTACTGAGCACACACTGTGTGTAGACAGCACTGTATTAAGAGTTTGGGAGTGTACAGTACAGTTGGTTGACATAATCCCTGCCCACAAATTCTCAGTCTACCAGTCTGGCCTTCCAACTCCAGCTCCTTCTCCTCTCCTCCTTCAGTTCAATTCACAGTTCCAAATATAAGACCAGTAAAATATTAATGGCACTTCGGGATTCACTCATGTATAGGGTGTGCATGTGAGATGTGAAAATCTGATCTGATTACTGTCTTCCATTCAAATTCCACCATTTTTTAGTCACTGAGAATTAGTGGGGCCTTCTCTCAACCAGGCTATGTATTGTGAATTGAGAACTTCAGATCCTCAAATACAAATAACCACTACTACTTTCCCAAGCACTTAGTTCAGTGCTCTGCGCATAGCAAGCACTCAATAAATACCACTGATGAGAATGGTGTGTATATGGTCAATACTAACTTCCACACACTCTCCTCTGGTTTGGTTCATAGTCCCTTAAAGTGAGAAACATTGTGGCCTAGTGGAAAGAGCATGGGGCTGGGAGTCTAATTCCGGCTCCTCCACTATTCTGCCCTGTGACCTTGGGCAAGCCACTTAACTTCTCTGTGCCTCAGTTCCCTCATCTTCAAAATGGGGAGTCAATACCCATTCTCCCTCCCCCTGAGCCCCATAGCCTGAGGGAACTGATTATCTTGTATCTACTCCAGGGCTTATAGTATAGAGCTTGGCACATAGCAAGCATTTACCAAATACCATCATTATTATTATTAGATCATTTCCATCTCATTAATTGCTTTTGGTAACAAGGGTGAAAAAGAGGGATGATCTTATAAACTCCTACTGGAAACAGGATTCGCTCTGATAAACGTACAGGATTAAGTACAGTGCTCTGCACACAGTAAGCGCTCAATAAATACCATTGAATGAATGAATGAAGGATTGAGCATTTTAAGGAAATTGTGGGAAGGGATCATGTTGTATTGTACTTTCCCATGCACTTAATACAATGTTCTCCACACAGTAAACATTCACTAAATACTGTTGATTATTAAATGATTTTCATTATTTTGCTCTCTGGCTGTCCTTGGGCCAGAATCAAGACCCTGGTGTGCTAAAATCCTAGAACCTTACAACTCACTCATGAATCACTCATGCATATACACATAGGAAGGTCCTAAAGGAATTTCCAAATTTCTTTTAGGTTGCTGTGCCTTCAAGATCCCTCATTCCATGAACGAAGCTTTAGAATTCCAATGATAATCATATGTGCATTACTTCTCTCTTTATGAATAAAGGCTTAGAGGTCATGAGAAAAATGAGAGTATTTCAACTCCCTTAGAGTACTCACTGCACACTTTTTCATAACAAGTTTATGCAAAATAGTCCACTGAGACCATTTGGGGTTTGTTTTTATTAGCAGGCTGCAAATAACCAAGTACTTGATTTAGAGAAAATAGGGGGCTGGAAATAAAGGCACTGGGAGAGTTAAGCATAACAGATGCTTGTTTCCAGACAACTAATTTAGGTGAATTGAAAATCTCATCCAAAAGGCCATAAATGTCAGTTGACAATAACAGAATCATAACCATTTTTAAACAAGGTTACAACAATGGATAAAAATTCTGGGATCATAACATTCCAATGGTTCTTCATTGCTCCATCCTTGCTGGGGCTCTAATATAATACTTAGGAGATGAAGCAGTTTTCAATTCTTGGAGAGTTTACAGTTAATTGCCTTGTCAATTACATGGAAAACACAGACTCGTCTTAAAAGGCAGTACTAGCTAATAACTTATTGATCTCTCATCACTACAAAAAAGCAGAGTATCCAGGAAGCCTAAACACTAAGCAGAGGCAGAATGGCTTCTTTGAAAGTTACAAGGCATAAAGGTTCAGGTTGGAAATTAAGTGTCAAGGGCAGATTTCAAAGTAATCTCAAGCAACTAATTTAATTGTCACAAGAAATTTTCACCAAGATTATGGGATGTTTACCCAACATCGGTAACCTAATAACTGTTTCTGACTGCATAAAAGCATTCTTCAGAGCTGACTTCATTTTACGCCATCCTAATGCTTACCAGCTCGCTGCCTTCAACCACTTTGAAATCTCTTTCACTGGGATCTTGATACACAGGCATTTTACCTGAGCCAACTGCATGGGAGAGTTGATGAGTTATTCTTGGTCTTTTGAGGTAAAGCTTCTCATGCTATTGGTGTTCCGGAGCCAAACCCAGACCTGGTATGGAAATACTACACATTTGATTCAGCTGGGAAGCAGGTTATGGCTCCAACAAAGAAAACCATGCTGATTTCCCACCTTTCAGCACCAGGAGTCTATGCCAAACAAATGACCACGGTTATTGAACTGACAACACTTCTCCTTGGCCTATGAAGGGCTACGCATGTCCTCAAGAGCCGTAGCTCCATTTTGATTTACATTTATTTCATTGGACCGAAAGCTTCTTTCTACCTTAGATTTTGAGTGCTTCAACTAATCTAATCTAGCAGTGTAAAGTTTTACAGGGATCTGACTTTATTCTCAAGCTTAATGAACCAAGTTTTTCAATCACATATTATTTTAACTCTTCTGTCTTTCTACCCCATGTTCAACTGGTGAATGGCTTTAATTCATTAAGAGAGGCCAAAGCCTGCAGTGATTGGGAGGTCCTAGGAGTGCTCGATTCAGCATTTGGGGGGCTCCTGGGGAAATTAGAGTCCGGTGAGATGGTTTGATGTTTTGGCAGAAGAAGAGGTGGGGAAGGGGTGAGACTGAAACAAGCCCAATCTTCCTGACTCTTTCCTCCTCTCTTCAAACATGGCACAAGAAATGGGGTGTTGGACTCCAAAAACTCCAAAGAGTCTCAGAGTATTTTTGCTCTTTAAAGGACTACCATTTCAGTTCAGGTTAAACATTTTCATTTGAATTTCTTGGTCAGTAAGTCACAGGTATTAATTGAGCACCTCCTGTGTGCAGAGAACTGTACTAAACACTTGAGGAAGTAGTAGTAATATTATTTATTAAGCACTTACTGGGTGCAGAACCCTGTACAGTGCGCCGGGAGAGAATACATAGTTGGGATATAGACACGGTCCCTGTTCCTCAGGAGGCTCAAAATCCAGAGGGTACAATACAACAGAGTTCCAAACCCCTATTAAGAAGTGCTTAATTGATGCATTTAACATGGTCCAGTTCAATTACTAGATCAACCGAAGTAAGAACCAAAACAAATGCTTACTTCTTCCTATGGGGTCCCCATTTATACTTCATTGTAAAATGCACCAGCACAGTGGTACTCTTGCTCTCTAGTAAGACTCTTAAAACCACAATCCAGACCAAGCACCAATCCACACTTGGAGCCTGGGGTCTTGAAAGTGTCACCAAGAGCTTGATCTACAATACAATCCTTAAACCTGGTACATGCGGTATGATCCCTGGATTTTCAATTTGCCTAATCCCATTTAACTTGTTTGACAAAAGGAGTTGAATCAAAGAGAAACACATCACTGTGATCACAGCTTTACCACCAAAGGAGCTAAAGAATTCTGAACCTTGCATAAACTGCAGTGATGTCCACAGAATGGCCTTGATTTTAAAGAAAACTAGAAAAAACAGTGGCTAGGGCATCACCCCTCCCTAACCACCTGTGAGGCCCAGGTCTGGATGGCATCCGTATTTAATGGACTGGACAACCAAGATGGAGAACAAATGAAGCCTTCCATAAATGCATTGTTATTCAAGCTGATGTCATTCATTCAATCATATTTATTACACGCTTACTGCATGAAGAGCAAATATCATCTACTGGAAGGAATATGCAACCAGGAGTCAGGACAGCAGAGTTCAAGTCCCAGGTCTAATCCTGGCTCTGACACTTGTCTGCTGCGGTGACCTTGGGCAAGTCACTTAACTTCTCTGTGCCTCAGTTACCTCATCTATAAAATGGGGATTAAGCCTGTGCGCCCCATATGGGACAGGGACTGTGTCCAACCTGACAACCTTGTATCTACTCCAGCACCTAGAACAGGGCTAGTTCAAGTAGGTACATAGTAAGCATTTAACAAATCCCATACTTATTATTCACTTAAACTCTATTTGCTTCCATTTCCTCAACTGTAAAATGAGCTTACAGACAGTAAACTCCTTGTGGGTAAGGAACATGCCTAACAATTCTGTTATTTTATACTCTCCCAAGCGCTTAGTACAGTGCTCTGCACACAGCAAATGCTCAATACCATTGATAGATTGAGTTAACTTCAACTATTGTTACTTGCTGCTTCCAAAAGAAAGCCATTGGGCATATGAAGGTATTGTATTAGTTTAATTGATAATTAAGATACCAGGAGACTCCACTCCTACCCTTGAAGTCCAGATTCAAATAATCTGTCTTAACAGTTCTTTTAACTGAAGAGTTTGATGTTCCTTTAATGTTATAGCCTATATGCAGTACAACTCATTTATGGGCTAAAATGTTGTGTAAACAAAAAGTTTGCTTTAGGTATTGAGTTGTTGTCTTGAGAACAGGTAGCAGGGTGCCAGTTAGCAGGATGGATGGTAGATCAGGTTGGGTGTCAAAAGAAAGGCTTCCATTTGAACTTGGACGAAGAATGTTTGTTTTTCAACTCTTAGGATGCCCTTGTCAAGCTGGTAACTGAACTGTCTTACTTGTACCAAGGGATGGGACAGATTAGGTTTTCACGTGCTCTATGTCTCTGTATTCAAGCCAAGTCAAATCAGGTTTGCTGACAGATTTCCAACTTCTCTACATGGACACATTCAATAAAGATATAGGCTTACAATTACAAACCTGCTATGGCCACTAATGGAGGAGAAACCACTCCCAGCAACATCCGACTGCACAAATATTCAACTGCTCTTTGTCCCAGTTAACAGAATTAAAATAGCCCAAACACAAATCAATTATATATATTTTTCTACTAAGAAAAACCTGGCGGACACTTGACAATATATGTTCATATGAGCGAGACAAGGTTCAACATGTGTGCTCTCTAAAACTTTCAAATCAGTCTGAAAGAAATGGCTAACCTATTCCTATCCCCAAAATATTTTATCTGCCTATATCTTCCAGGATAACACACCACCTCCATTTTTAGAAACTTATTGTACCCTGCCTTGACTCCTTGATCAGCCTCCTCACTGACCTTCCTGTCTCATGTGTCTCCCAACTCCAGTCCTTACTTCACGCTGCTGCCCAGGGCATTTTTCTAAAAAAAAAAAAAAATTCAGTCCACATCTCCCTATGCCTCAAAAACCTCCAATGTTGCCTATCCACCTCTACATCAAAGAAAAGTTCCTCACCATCAGCTTTAAGGCACTCAATCATCTTTCCCCCTCCTACTTTGCTCATACTATAACTCAGTCCACACACTTCACTCCTCAAGCACCAACCTAGTCACAATACCTCGATCTCATCTGTCTCATCGCTGACCTCTTGCCCATATCCTCCCTCTGGCCTGGAACTTCCTCCCCCTTCATATCTGACAGATCACCACTCTCCCCATTCTCAAAACCCAATAAAGTCATATCTCCTCTAACAGGCCTTCCCTGATTAAACTCTCACTTACCCACCCTCTCCCCTGCGTTACTTCCTCTGCAATACCTATGCACTTGGGAGCGTAGCCCCTAAAAACTTTTATAATCTCTCCAGCTCCAGCCCCACAACACTTATGTACGTAGTCTTAAACTCGGCCATGGCCCCTATCTGTACTTTATTTTAATGTCTTTCTTCCCCTCTAGAATGTAAGCTCCTTTTGAGCATGGATCTTGTCTACCAACTCTAGTGTAGTCTCCCAAGTGCTTAGTACAGCGGTATGCACAGAGTAAGTGCACCATAAATGCCATGGATATTTTGATAGAGACAAAAATCACAAATATCGACATCCTTATTACTTGAATTCCATCAGTCATTATGTTTTACAACTTCTTATTCAGGCAAGAATACCCCCTTCTTCCACCTGGGAATTATTGTTCTTCTTTAATATGCAGGGTTGAGATGAAAATAATTCAACATCTAGTGGTTGAGCAACTAGGATGCTGCCAAGAAATATGTGGTGAACACAGGGCTGAGTAGGTTCTTCATGACATGAAAAGTAAACCACCACCACCACCACCACCAACAAAAACCCAGAAAAAAATGATCTGATTATTGTCTTCCAAATGAACATCTTCCAGTTTTCTAGCCATGTTCTATTCATTTCTTGGTTTGGGAAAGAAAGCAATTCCCATTCACTAGTAAGTGAGATTAAGGGCATCAATGAACCTGTAATGGATGACTGAGTGGTTTCATTATTTCAAATTGCATATTCCAACTTTCTACTAAAATGAGCATTTTAAATATTATTTTGACAATTACTATTCATTTATCTTGTGCCACCATCTCAGGGTAGAGCTTCTGTATTCTGAAATGAGAATATTAAATATAATACCCTTTTGCTTCAGGATAAACATTTTCATTCTTCACTTGTGTAATATATGATAGTATAGATAGGAATGTTAATGAAAATAAGCTTTTAGATTTGATTGCCCTTAAAGCAATCCCTCTAAACTTTTCAATAAGGTGCAAAAGTAGACTTACATATAGAATTTATGCACTAAAAGGATAAAAGCCTTTGCCTCAAATGTAACCCACTCTTTCTGTAGTGTGAGTTTTCAACATTCATATCCTTTCTCCTCACACCCAAATAATGGCAGATGAAGTGACCTAGTCAATGCCTAGTAAGATGTGCTATGTACTGCAAATGAGGGTGGGACCAGAACCAGTTCTGGGAAAATTGGGAGTCCCAGAATGACTACTACATATAAAGAATAGTTTCAATCAATCAATCAATCGTATTTATTGAGCGCTTACTGTGTGCAGAGCACTGTACTAAGAGCTTGGGAAGTACAAGTTGGCAACATATAGAGACAATCCCTACCCAACAGTGGGCTCACGGTCTAAAAGGGGGAGAAGAGAACAAAACCAAACATACTAACAAAATAAAATAAATAGAATAGATATGTACAAGTAAAATAAATAGAGTAATAAATATGTACAAACATATATACATATATACAGGTGCTGTGGGGAAGGGAAGGAGGTAAGATGGGGGGATGGAGGGGGGGCGAGGGGGAGAGGAAGGAAGGGGCTCAGTCTGGGAAGGCCTCCTGGAGGAGGTGAGCTCTCAAGTAGGGCCTTGAAGGGAGGAAGAGAGCTAGCTTGGCGGATGGGCAGAGGGAGGGCATTCCAGGCCCGGGGGATGACTCCTGCTGCTGCCAGAGTGCCAGCCCTCCTCTTCCCCTACTGTCCTCGTTCTACACCCTGACCCTTCTACCTAATATCGACCCTGCTTGATCCAAACCTCCCAAAGCCTTCACTTCTCCTCCAGGAAGCAATTGGGTTTGGTGTCCCAATTCAATTCACCAAGATGCCATTCTCTGGGCCCTTCCTCAGACCTCATGCCCACTTTTCTCTTACACCCCCACGCCCTTTTCTTGTCCCTGCAACCACAGATGGCAGGGGTGGCATCCCTGACTGGAAAATACAGTCCATACTACTTCTAGTTTCTAAACGTGTTCATGCCAATGGAACAATGAAAGAAAACTGCTTGTTTTAAATCTCCTGTCTTCTCCAAGCTTATTGGTTTTTTGAGGTCTTCAGGAATCATGTCTACTAACAGTACACTACCCAAAACTTAGTGCAGTTTTCTACAAACAAGAGATGGTCAATAAATATTATATAGATTTATGAAGTCCACACAACTGTACCTTATTCCCAGTTCCTTTAAGTATAGTCAACTGATTTATGAAGTCCACACAACTGTACCTTATTCCCAGTTCCTTTAAGTATATTCAACTGTTAACGCTATGGACCAGCAGCTTCTAAACCCTTTCTTAATATGAAAGGTTCTGCTTGCCTTCTAACCTGAGGGGAATTCCTTTAGATTAAAAGGTGAATACTGCACCAGATACTCTTTATTCAAGAGTGGCTCATTTACCGCCATCATTTTCCACAGCCTAATGTAAGCTTTACCTGAGGCAAAGTTTTAATTTAGGAAAGAGCTTTGCAGTTTTCAGCGGCTCATTCTATTCCTCATAACATAGATATGAAAGATGACAATGTCATCGACATTCTTTTACTGAGGGAGAAATTTAAGGCAGAGAAAGCCTGAGTGAACTGCCAGTGGCCAATGAAGAAGGGCAGAGACGTTTCACCATCCTCTCCTTACCCTTACAAATGCCATGGTCTTGCTAAAAGCAACCACTTTCTATCAGGACACTCCAGGATGTCTGCTGGACATAACATTGTGTGAAAACGAGTGGGTCTTAGGAGTGGAGATCACCATAGAATTAACAACTGATTCGAGGTTGGCTAGCACACAAGAATCTCTCAACCTCAGTTCCTCTTCTGACCCCAAAAGGATGAGAGAGAATGAGTAAACGGCAAATGTACAGTGGGGATACTCTTCAGCTGACTACTGAATCAGTATCTTTGCTGATCTCTCTGTTCCCAGTTTCTCCTCTCTCCAGTCTATATTCCACTTTATTCTGCTCATGTCTTCCCATTCCTCAAAAACCTCCAATGGTCACCTATTAAACAGAAGCTCCTTACCATCCGCTTTAAGGCACTCAATTAGTTCTCTCCCTCCTACCTAGCCTCACTGATTTCCTACTACAACCCTACCTGCAGACTCTGCTCGACTAATACCAACTTAATTTCTGTACTTCAATATCATCTGCCTTGCCCATGCCCTACCCAGAGCCAGGAATTCCCCCTACCCCTTTATATCTGCCATATTTGATAATCTGACATATCCACCACTTTCCTCACCTTCAAAACCCTCCTAAAATCACATCTCTTTAAAGAGGCCTTCCTATGGACTATGCCCTTTATTTCTATTTGCCCACATTTCTGTGCCAACTATAAATTTGACTGTGTACCCCTTAGGCACCTTCACACTCACTCCAGTCCTAAAACACTTAAATAGTCTCCCCTTTGCTAATCTACTTTAATCTGTCTTTCCTGATGATTGTAAGCTCCTTGTGAGCAGGAATCATGTCTTCCAACTCTGTTGTATTGTACTTTCCTAAACGATTAATTTACTCTGCACATAGTAAGCACTCAATAACTACCACTGATTGACTGACAGTTAAAAACAGAGATCTAATTTGAATGCTATCCATTTTAGAAGAAGAAGATGGACTTCTATGGTGATATCAACAGTTTTAAAATCCAAGTACCCAACACAGTTCAAAAACTCCAAGGCCCCAAACACAGCTCTCGATTTAAGATTGGAGACACATGTTCTTATAGTTTTACTGAGAGACTATTATAAGCACGTCAACAGCAGTGAATCATTCCACTTGGTCCACAGCTGTTCCTTCGAATATTTGGAATGTAACAGACAGTTTATGCATAACAAAGTGAAAGAGAAGGCTGAAAAGTTGCATGTTTTCAGGGCCAAATGCTGTATTTGAACCAGAACATCTGTTAGTACTGTACCAAGTACTATGGATGCCCTAACAATGTTAAATTCAAGGGCTTGAAGTGTAAATAACTCCTTCTAGACAGAGTGATGTTCCGGTCCAATGGCGCCAGCCTGAAGGCTGGAGTACTACATTTATGAGGTAAAGAGGAAGCTGAAGACTCACACTCTCACGCAATTCCTTCTTTTCTTCCCAACAACATACGTCATCTTTGGCTCCAATACCATCTGTATGCCCCACTGGGTCATCTCAACTAGATTAGCTGTTGCAAACCTATCCACTGGTTCTATTAAAGGCCCATAACCCTCACAGAGCAACCAAAAGGGATTCACTGATCATGATTCATTGGAAGCAAAACACCTAGAAGCTTTTACTGATTCTGCCTTAAACCTCTGATTATAACTACCATCTTTTATGTCTCGTTTTCTTCATCCCCAAAACGATGCAAAATTATTCATCCAGCTCCCAAGGGTTTTTGGAGTAATATGTTTCCTTGGGGCATAACAGGGCAGAGTGCCTGGCCCCAAGTGAAAAGCATTACTTACCTACCCAATCATTTCACACAGAGGGCTACGGTGGTGGGTCCATGAGATGATGGAGGCCTCTGCTCAATGATTTTTCAACATAAGCATAACTAATGTTCTCTTTTCCTCCATCCCCTCAATTTTTGAGAATGAAAAGTAAGCTTTATTTGTTCAATTTATGGAGCAAAACAAGCACTACTTTTTTTAAAAGCACAGAAAGCCTTGAAAGTGCACTTCTGAGGGACAAGCAGTGTGGCCTAATGGAAAAAGCACAGGCTTGGAAGTCATAGGACCTGGATTCTAATCCCAGCTCTGCCATATGTCTGCTGTGTGACCTTGGGAAAGCCATTTAACTTATCTGGGCCTCAATTAGCCCACCTGTAAAATGGGAATTAAATCCTCCTTCCTTCTTGTTAGACTATGGACCCCATGTGAGACTGGGATTCTGTCCAACCTGATTATGCTGTATTCACATAAGTGCTTAATCATAGTAAGGCACCTTTCTATGGTGCCTGGCACATTGTGGGCACTTAACAAGGACTATTAAAAAGGATTAAGGGTAGCAACATGGCCTAGTAGATAGAGCACAGGCCTGAGAGTCAGAAGGACCTGAGTTATAATTCCACCTCTGCCACATCTCTGCTGTGTGACCTTGGGCAAGTCACTTAACTTCTCTATGTCTCAGTTACCTCATCTGAAAAATGAGGATTAAGACTGTGAGCTCCACATGGGACAGGGACTGTGGTCCAACCTGATTAGCTTGTACCTATCCCAGATTTTAGTACAGTGCCTGCCACATAGTAAGTGCTCAACAAAATCATTAAAAGAAAAAAAAAGTAAACAGCGGGCTCACATCCTCAAGCAATTCACTCCTTTCTCTTCCATGACCAACGTCAGTTTCAAATATTGTAATGTATGACTCTCCTTCCCCTGTGTCATCCAAGGTAGCCTAGATGTTGCAACTCCACCCCATAGGGAGCTAAACAGCTGCAGTGGGATGGAGAGGTAAACACAGGCCCCGTGAACGGAGGAGATAGCCACCTCCATTTTCTGTCCATTCATTCATTCATTCAATCGTATTTATTGAGCACTTACTGTGTGCAGAGCACTGTACTAAACTGCTTGGGAAGTACAAGTTGGCAACATATAGAGACGGTCCCTACCCAACAACGGGCTCACAGTCTAGAAGGGGGAGCAGACAATGAAACATGGTCAGGTGTCAAGTCATCAGAATAAACAGAAGTAAAACTAGATGCACATCGTTGACAAAATAAATAGAATAGTAAATATGTACAAGTAAAATAGAGTAATAAATCTGTACAAACATATATAAAGGTGCTGTGGGGAGGGGAAGGAGGTAGGGCGGGAGGATGGGGAGGGGAAGATGAAAAACGGGACTCAGTCTGGGAAGGCCTCCTGGAGGAGGTGAGCTCTCAGTAGGGCTTTGAAGGGAGGAAGAGAGCTAACTTGGCAGATGTGTGGAGGGAGGGCATTCCAGGCCAGGGGGAGGATGTGGGCCGGAGGTCAACGGCAGAACAGGCGAGAACGAGGCACAGTGAGGAGGTTAGTGGCAGAGGAGCGGAGGGTGCGGGCTGGGCTGTAGAAGGAGAAAAGGGAGGTGAGGTAGGAGGGGGCGAGGTGATGGACAGCCTTGAAGCCGAGAGTGAGGAGTTTTTGCTTGATGCATGGGTTGACTGGTAGGCACTGGAGATTTTTGAGGAGGGGAGTAACACGCCCAGAGCGTTTCTGCACAGAGATGATCCAGGAAGCAGCGTGAAGTATAGACTGAAGTGGGGAGAGAAAGGAGGATGGGAGATCAGAGAGGAGGCTGATGCAGTAATCCAGTTGGGATACTTCCTCCATCACCCATGAAGGTTTGATAGAGGTAAGATCTGAGCTCAGAGGGAGGTAAGTTATGGATTTTATTTTCAAGTGGTGGGATACTGGGTGCTGGAGGTCACTGGAGTCCTCAAAGGGGTCATGAATAAAAACATGTGAGATTCACTGTCTTAGAACAACAGCTCCAAGAGCTCCAGGAAGGCAAATTGTAAATCTGTCTAGGCATTCCATCCACTCCACATGTAGTGTAACAAAACCTCAGTAAACAGCTCAGCTAAAGGTTGAACAAGAGGATGAAACATTGAACACAATATCCTCAATAAATATTACTGATCAACTGAAGTTCTGAGCCCCAACCCTGTAACCTACCCTCCCACCTCACCTTTCATAACATACTGCAGCAACAACAACAAAATTTCCACCACTAATGAGAGGCTCTCTGGCAATTTTCTCATCATTTCAGTGACAAATCTGCATGCTGCACATTTGGAGTCAAAATATTTGTACTGTTTTCATGATTCTTTGGATCTCTTCCCGTGGAATGAATCATTTCCGTGGCTCAAGGGAGAGGTTCAGACATTGCAGGATTAAGTGAAGTCACGCTAGTACATCTTCAGACACACACGGAATCACTGTGGAGGAAAGAATTAAATGCCTTCCACAGGAATAAGGCTCTATATCTTAGATTAGATGCTAGGCAGTCAAAACAGTTACTTGTGAAGGCTCTTGAAGGGACTATATTTAATATACTGTAAGCTTGTGGTATGCAGGGAACATGTTTATCAACTCTATCATACTGTACTCTTTCAAGCATTTAGTATGGTGCTCTGCACACAGTAAATGCTCAATAAATATGACTGCTGGATTGATAAGGTGAATAGGAATTGGATACACAGGTGAATTTTCTCCAAACAGCAAGGCACATTTTCAGGTTCCTGGATGGAATCCAAGGGGCAGATCTTTTGGAGACCAGATATGTCCTTGGTGACTAAATGTTGGGGTTAGATACTGTCTATCATCTCTTCCTTCTCGACCTTCCGTCCCTCTAAAAGAGAAGAGTTGGTGTTATAGCCCACTGAAAATGTGTTCCACATCTCCCTGAGGTCAGGGAATCCAGCCCTGATTAGGTGTGATAGGCTGCAATTAAGTGAGTGTGAGGTAGACTGCAATTAGGTAAATTAGGTGCTATCGCTCCTGAAGTTCTGGAGGCAACAGATTGTCTCTATCCCCTCTGCTGCCCTCTTAACCTCCCCTGCCAGTATTTGTGTAAGTGAGTGAATTCAGGGTAAAAGGATATTGTGGCTTCCCACAGATTATTTGGGTTGGAGAGGGCAGCATGGTGGCTTTTCCCTGAAGCAGCATGGCCTAGTCGATAGAGCAAAGGCCTAGGAGTCAGAAGGACATGGGTTCCACTCCTGGCTCTGACACTTGGTTGCTGTATGATCTTGGGCAAATCGCATAACTTCTCTGTGCCTTAGTTTCCTCATCTGTAAAATGGGGATTAAGACTGTGAGCCCAATGTGAGAAATGGACTGTATCCAACCTGATTAACTTGAAACTATCTCAGTGGGTAGTAGAGTTCTAGACTGTGAGCCCACTGTTGGGTGGGGACTGTATCTGTATGTTGCCAACTTGTACTTCCCAAGCGCTTAGTACAGTGCTCTGCACACAGTAAGCGCTCAATAAATACGATTAGTTGATTGATAGAGTGCCAGGAACATAGTAAGAGCCAACAAATACCACACACATACACACAAAAAGTACCCCTTCTCCAAAAGACGATCCTCTCCCCTTCCACCACTCTGCTCTTACCCAGTCCCGTCCTTTATCTGCCAGCCTTCTTTACACTTCAGAAAGCCATCCTCTTCTCCCCAACTTTTCTCCCTTCCCTAGTCACCATCCCTTATACTGTCAATTGGGAAGAGGGAAGCAGAACGGAGAACAAGAATTTGTCAGGGAATCATACTAAATGAAGGTGGATGTGGTTCTTTGATACAGGCTAACATTTGGGCAAGAGTTAGCTGACTGACTTGCTTAAGAGGAAGGTAGGTTCCTCAACAAAATAAATGTCAGACACCACAGGGGCTACAAGAGGATTGGTGGCTAGCGCTCAAAAACATGGAGCGAGGTTTAAAACAGGAAAGGTGACAGATGAAGGAGGATGGCATAGTGGAAAGACTATTGAACTGGGAGCCGGAAGGTCATGGGTTCTACTGAAGGCCTTGCCACTTGTCTGCTGGGTGACCTTGGACAAGTCCCTTCATCTCTCTGGGCTTCAGTTACCTCATCTGTAGCATGGGGATGGAGACGGTGAGACCTATGTGGGACAGGGACTGTGTCCAACCCGATTTACTTGTATCTGCCCCAGTGCTTCATACACATAGTAAGCGCTTAATACCATTATCATTATTACCATTATTATTATTATTATGTGGCTGCTTTTATGGAAGATAATCTTGGATTGCAATAACAGAATGAAGATCACAGGGATCTATCTACTTTGCTTTTGTGCTGGTCATCAGCTTTACATCCCCCTTTTACAGTATGAGCCCCTTTGTACTTGCACCAGTGCTGAAACCAGTGATGTGCATATGGTGCTTGACAAATATTAACAGTCATCACTGTGCAAGAGAACTGTGGTTTGCCCATTTAATTAAAAATGAATTCATAAATTAAAACAAGATAAACTCAGGCATTTTGAACACCTACCATCATCATCACCAACGGCATTTATTGAGCACTGTGTAGAGCACTGTACTAAGCACTTGAGGAGTACAATACAACAGGTACACTCCCTGCCCACATTGAGTTTACAGTCTATAGGTCTCTGTAAGCTGATTAATTACTAGTGAAAACTAATGTACAAATGCCATCCCCAATAGTCTATGAGATCACAGATCTATATGTCACAAGTTTTAGGATGTTCTGCTTGTTTCCTCATACTTAACCTCAACAACCACAAGTGAACAGACACTCTGTCTTCCAAAAGGAGGCAGTCACAGGCTGAGAGGCAAACGTGTTTAAAAAGGGCTGCAGGATCATATTTAGAAGTGATGCATTTTGTACTTGAGACTTCGGGCATTTGGCAAGTCTTGTTATATTCTTTCTGTTCTGTACTGCTTATATGTCAGCACTCAATAAACTTTAAGTCATGAAGACAGCACTAGGGCTGTAAAATAGACACTAGCATTTTAGGACCTGAAAAATGAGCAGCGGACCGATGAGTCATTGCGTCCAGTGAATTTATACTTCTAGGTTCTAAATTATAAACAAACAAGATCTCCATGAATACAGTGTTGATTAAATAGCATTCCATTTAAGGGTCAGTTGGTTTGATTTTTACAAGTCACTGTAACAGGCTTTTCAACCAGTGGAATGGACCCTAAATCAGGACAACAAAAGGCCGGCTAAGGGTTGAGAAAGCCATAGCAAACTGAAAAGATACCATATTCCTTGCCAACAACCTAGGGAGTTTTGAAAATAGAAGACAAGTGTTATTACTCCAAGATTGTCTTTCCTAAGACTAACCTAGAAAACACACTGTGGATTATGACTTCCAGCTGCACCTAATTTCAGGGAACATTTCTAGATTCTGTGTCTCTCTCCCTGCCTCTAGTGAACTCATAAACTACATGATTTTAGGGAAATGATAATAATAATGATGATGGCACTTTTTAAGCACTTACTATGTGCAAAGCACTGTTCTAAGCGCTGGGAGTGCTCAGAGGAGCTGACCCCACGATGTGCCAGCAAGCCAGGGAATGAGGAAATAAAAAATAGAGCTTCTCCTAACAGGACTGTCTTCACTTGGCTGCTCTGAGGTGAGGAATAATCGACTGCCCCACCCTGCTCCAAATTACATCAGTACATTCTGCTGTGCACATGCACAAAATGTCTGCCTCCCACACGAGACTGTGAGTTCCTTAACAGCTGAGGTCATATATACAATTCTATGATACTCATCCAAGCAGTCATTACAGTGATCTGCACATTGAAGCAGCATTGAAGAGAAGCAGTGTGACTCAGTGGAAAGAGCCTGGGCTTTGGAGTCAGAGGTCATGGGTTCAAATCCTAGCTCCACCAATTGTCAGCTGTGTGACTTTGGGCAAGTCACTTAACTTCTCTGTGCCTCAGTTACCTCATCTGGAAAATGGGGATGAAGACGGTGAGCCCCCCGTGGGACAACCTGATCACCTTGTAACCTCCGCAGCACTTAGAACAGTGCTTTGCAAATAGTAAGCGCTTAATAACCACTATCATCATTATTATTATTGAAAGTGATCAGTAGATACTATTGATTGCCCAAAGTACATAACAGTAAAAATAATTATTATACTTACTAAACACTCATTTTGTGCTATGCACTATATACTAAGCAATGGGGCAGATATACGATGATTAGGTTGGACACTGTTCCTTTCCTATATGGGGCTCACAGTTCAAGTATGAGGGAGGAGAATTTAAACCCACCCCACGCCCACCTTATTAGAGATGAGGAAACTGAGGAACTGAGAAGTTATGTGACTTGCCGGAGGTCTAATGGAAGACATGTGGGGGAGCCTGGACTAGAACCCATGTCCTTTGACTCCGAGGCCCATTCTCTTTCCCCCTCCATCTACGTCAGACCACTGCTCACCCCTCCCTTGAAACCTTTATTAAGGTCACAGCTCTTCAAAGAGGCCTTCCCCAATTAAGCCCTTTTATCCCCAACTGTCTCTCCCTTCTGTGCTGCCTACGCTTTTGGATCTATACTCTTTGAGCACTTTGATATTCAACCCAACCCCACAGCACTTCTGTACATGTCCACAATTTATTTATTTACAGTAACGTCTGTCCCCCCAAGACTGTAAATTCTTTGTGGGTAGGGAACGTGTCTACCAACTCTGTTGTATAGTATCTCAAGCACTGAGTACATTTAGCACACAATAAGTGCTCAATAAATACCACTGATTGATTTCCACTTAGTAAACTTAGTTCAGTGCTCTGCACACAGTAGTGCTCAAACGTATCACTGGTTGATAGACAGATAGCTGAAAATAAATCTCATGAAATTTTTGACCTATGGTGGTAAATACAGGAACGGATTCAGCAGACCAACACAACTAACATTGCTGAACAAAACTCCTCTTGAAACGAATGGTAATAAAGAAATAAATCAGGAAATTTGTGTTAGAAAAACACAAACACAATTACAATGATTACAGAAACCTCAAGGTGCTAGGCACTTTTTTTGTTTTAGTACTGAAGCTTTTCTTAATAAATCGCAAGGATAGGCCTAATTCACGTTTCTATGTATTTTATTGTGCTGAGCTTGTGTATTCTGGTAGCATTGGTTTCTACTGCCTGCCAAATCTGAAATCAATTTGAAGAAACAGCTATCAGTCATTAATTGATTTCTGATTCTCTTCTCTCCTGAATCAAATGGAACGCTTCAGCCTTTTTTGAACGAAATAGTGATTGCCAATCAGGAACGTATTATTGCCTTTGGAATGCTGACCATCTCAAACATCTAGAGTTTCAAGCTTTACGGTCTAGCCAGACCCTCAGCTTATATGACTCTATAATAATAGCCCTCCCATAGCATGCCACTTCAAAATGGTCTAATCATCACCTGGAAAGTAACCAACTAAAACCTAAGAGGATCTGATAATTTTAAGTAGGATTTATGACTATTTAAGAAAAAAGAAAGATTAGGAGAACTATCTAACCCTGGGTGGAGCCCAAGTAAGCAAGGACAAGGGAGAGACACAATGGAGAACAGGGGTAGATGGAATAGACAAGGGCAGGAACCAAACAGAAGCAGAACAAAATGGGGCAGAAGTTGACAGAGGCAGATAGCAATCATTATAACCTTTGCTAAGTGCTTCCTGTGTGCCAAACATTGCACTAAGAGCTGGGGTAAATATAGTTTATGCAGATTATACAGGGTTCTTGTCTCACTTGGGCTCATAGTCTAAGTTGGAGGGAGAAAAGGTACTGAATTCATTTTACAGATAAGGAAACTGGCATAGAGTTGTTAAATGACTAGCTCAAAGTCACACAGAAGGTAAGCGGCAGAGCTGGGATTACAACCCAAGTCCTCTGGCTTCTAGGCCCGTGTTCTTTTGACTAGGCCATGCTGCTACTGGATGTGCAGCTAAACAGCATAAAAAGACAGAGAAGACACCAAATCTGATGTCCTTGGTGGAGACAGAAGCAGCAGTAGTGCAAACATGACAGAAACCCTCTTCACGACTGCCGGAACTGAAAACTGCTGGTGGTGCCCAGCACAGCAGCCCTGATGTAGAAACGGCGGCTGCTTCTAATTTTATCCCGCTCCTCACTGCTCCACTTTTTACGGGACTCTCAGTTGAAGTGGGAAGTCTCAAGAATCAGTTGCGACAGGGAAAGTAGTACTCGTAGCTGCAGTTTTTTTTTTTAATGTCATCCCCTGCCCTGCTTCTTGATGAGTTCCAGTGTGCTCTCTTTTCCACCAGGAGTCTAGCAAGAATTGGAGCAACGGCAGCTAAGACGGGTCCAGGCTGCTGGGGCCATGAACACCACCTTCATAGCCAATATAATCAGCGTCCCCTTGTATGCCGAGTTCCTTTGGACATAAGGTAGATCTAGAGAGACCATAACCTCATTTCACTTTCATATTCTTTCAATACATGGACAATTCTTGAATCAGCATCTTTTAACTCTGCAATACCCTGAAACCACACACATTTCCTCATTTCATAATGAGTGCCCAGAACCGGAAGTCATTCTGTTTTATACGCTGCCATCTCCCATTTACCCAGTTACTTCATCCTGATTGTGCTGGTGTGAGATAGGAGTTGTCCCTTCAAAATTTAACTGGTTTTTCAGTTTCTGCCCTGAATTTGGAATCCATCCTGACTCTGTCTGGGAACATCATCATCATCATCATCAATCGTATTTATTGAGCGCTTACTATGTGCAGAGCACTGTACTAAGTGCTTGGGAAGTACAAATTGGCAACATATAGAGACAGTCCCTACCCAACAGTGGGCTCACAGTCTAAAAGGGGGAGACAGAGAACAAAACCAAACATACTAACAAAATAAAATAAATAGAATAGCTATGTACAAGTAAAATAAATAAATAAATAAATAGAGTAATAAATATGTACAAACATATATTCAGGTGCTGTGGGGAAGGGAAGGAGGTAAGATGGGGGGATGGAGAGGGGGACGAGGGGGAGAGGAAGGAAGGGGCTCAGTCTGGGAAGGCCTCCTGGAGGAGGTGAGCTCTCAGCAGGGCCTAACATATGCTTGTGATCCTACTAAGTCTTCTGTGAAGAGGAATGTCTTCTCCCAATGAAGAGATGTGTCACATTTTGATGCAAAGCATTGTTCAAAGCTAAACAATTTCTCTCCCCTCAATATATATATATATTCTCCCCTCTTAATATAAGTATGTGTGAGAGAGAGAGAGAGAGAGAGAGAGAGAGTGTGTGTGTGTGTGTGTGTGTGTGTGTGTGTGTGTGTGTGTGTGTATAAATATCAGAGCTATCTATACCTTTCTCTTGGCCCCAGATGGAACTAGCTTGGGGCTTGTCCAATGATGGTGGGCAGTGACAGTGGTGACAATAGGGAATTGGGGGAGAGGAGGGGAATTGTTTAAGAGGAGGAAGTTACTGAACCTCCACCTACTGTAGCTTTAATGATCCCATAGGCTGCTGGGAGGCCTGTCATCTTCCCTCACAGACCACTGGCCAGAGTGAATCAATGGGCAGGCCAGATCCCATTCACTGGCTGTATCTCTCCTATCCTGGGGTAAACAGCTCTACCATTCGTTCATTCAATCAATAGTTTTTATTGAGTGCTTACTGTGTGCAGAGCACTGTACTAAGCACTTGGGAAGTACAAGTTGGCAACCTATAAAGATGTTCCCTACCCAACAACGGGCTCACAGCCTAGAAGGGGGAGAAAGACAACAAAACAAAACATATAGTTGTCTGCTGTGTGTTCTTAGGCAAGTCACTTAACTCTATGACTTAGTTAACTCATTTGTAAAATGGGGATTAAGACTGTGAGCCTTAAGTGTGCTCAACTTAAGGGACTGTGCTCAACCCATTTATCCTGCATCTATCCCAGTGTTTGGTACAGTGCCTGACACAGAGTAAGCGCTTAACAAATACCATAAAAACAAAACAAAAAACAACAACAGGCATTGATAACTTCCAAAAATCTTGGCACTGTTGATTTTGCAACAGGAAAATATGACCTCCTTCACCAATATATCCCTGCTCCTAATTAAGGATGCTTTCTTTGAAGCCCTTTTTAGAAAATACATTGTTCCAAGTATTTCAGAGAGTTATTTAAAGATTAAGGTTTATGCCAAACAATTATTCTGCTTTTATAAAGCAGTGTCAACATCTAATTCTTCCTTTGCTAAGACAGAGTTAGCAAGGAATATTGTATCTTTAGCTGGATTGTGTCAGTATTTCAGCTCTGCTTACATGTGCAATACATCATGCCTGTAGACCCTCTGGCGTTACCTAACCTCTCAGGCAGGATTTGAATTAGTAAGGAAGTGACATATCTATGTTGCAATTAAAAACAGGTTTAGCATTCCCTTAGGTGCCACCCCTCCCAATTATTTAAACGAAAAATACATTAATCATTCAGGAGGATATATTACAAAAGAGACAACAGTTGTTTCTTATGTAAAGTTGAATACCAGATCCAGAAACGGCATTTCCATAACCTTAAAATGTCACCACACTTTTGCTTGACCACGGCACAGTCTTTTAAACAAAGCCATTCAAAGCCATCACATACTAAAACATACAGTTTCACGCTCTTTGCCACTGCCCATTTCACAGTAAAAGCATTCATTATTTGAAATAAGAAAGAGAGAAGAAAGAGTTGTATTTTATCATCTGTGACTTAGAGAGGTCAACAGTCTATCGCTGACCAACAGTGCAGTGAACATTGGGCTCATTTCCTAACTACACTTAAATGAGTGCTAGTGGGCACTTCAACAATACATCATCTAAAGTTTTGTATTACTGAAGTAAAAATGTATGTGATCAGTTCTTCATGGGGGTCTGGTTCTTGAAGAACCGCATACTTAGGAGATATTGTGTTATGGCTTGACTGCTGTCGTGTGCAAGCATAAAGCTGTTTTTTGATACCACATCCTGCATCCTGTAACACATGGGAATACTGGAGTGCAGGAAAATAAAGGGTTTGTAACCCTTAAACTCTAAATAAAGCGAAACATAAAGTGGGTACGTACCACGTGGTAGTGTGGAGAGAAATTGTCCAGCTAAGTTTCTGCCCCGCAGCAAGCTTAATGCTATACCCCTAACCGAGAACAGCAACTTTGCAGCTGTATAAATAAAACAAACACTTGCAAAGCACACCGGACTAATTCCACCTCTGAGTCCAGGGCAGGAACCCTGGTGTCAGGACATCTATCAGGCTGAGCGAGTACCTTCAAGCATTTTTCTTAATGGTATTTGTTTAGCACTCATTGTGTGCCAGGCATTGAGGTAGATACAAGATAATCAGGTTGGAAACAGTCCATGTCCCACATGGGGTTCACAGTCTTATGCCCCATTTTACAGGTTAGGGAACTGAGACACAGAAAAATTAAGTGACTTGCCCAAGGTCACAAAGCAGGCAAGTGATGGAGCCACGGTTAGAACCCAGGTCCTCTCACTCCCAGGCTTTTGCTCCATCGACCAGGCCATGCTGCTTCCCACATTTCCATCCTCTATCCTTCCTCACATTCCATGACTGGTCTGGGTGGACTCAGATTGGAACCAAGACAGTTGAGGCCAGAAGAGAGGAGAGAGAGCAGGGCTGCCAACAGTTGTCAATTGCGCAGACCCCTGGGGACGTCAGGAGATACATTTGAAGAATCAAATTCTTGGTAAAACACTCTCAGCTCAAAGTTATCAATGGACCTGAGTTTTCTGGGATGAACTGCATCAAGAAAATTACTAGCTTCCAATGCCCTCTTCAGTTAATTTCAAAATCAAGCTGCTGTAAAGAAACAACATGTTTTAGCTTTCTCTTCATTCTTTCTCTAGACTGATCCTTGTGGGTAGAGAAAGTATCTAACGACTTTTACTGTATGTTCTCTGCCAAGTGGCTAGTACTGTGCCCAGCACACAATAAGTGCTCAAAAAATTCCATGGATTCATTAATTGATTTATCCTGTGTAGTCTACCTCATATAAATAGATAAGCTGTTAGTGTGACCCAGGTTCCCACCTAAGGTGTAGCAGCCGGAAAAGGACTGGCATGGATCCTGATCCAATTAAATGGTGAACAGGAGCTGCCAATAAATTCTTCTTGGAAGTTAAGGGTTCCCTTTGGTAAGCCAATTGACCAGTTCACTGGTACCAAATTGTGTAGCATCCTCATGCCGTGAAAGGGGTGGTCTGTCTTGCAGGACTGAGCACTTGTGTCTAAAGAAGGCACGATTCATCTTGGATCACTCAAGCTATTTCCTTTCTGGTTTATGTATCAGATTACCATCTTGAACTCAGTTCCACATTCCAGAATTAGACAATGCTATTGCATTTCTAAACAGGTCTTCATTCTATATGAATATATGCACACATGTTCTAATCCCAGCTGGGCCACTTGTCTGTCTTGTGACCCTGGATAAGGCACTTTAACTTTTATGTGCCTCAGTTACTTTGCCCGGTAAATGGGAAATACAACTCCCTCCCTCCAATTTAGACTGTGAGCCCCATGTACAACAGGAATAGTGTTCAACCTGATTATCTTTCCTCTAACCCAGCTTATAATAAGTACTTAAAAAGCAAAAACAATCAAAGAAACAAACAAAAAATAACAAATGAGTTTTTCTTGCCTACCATTGTTTGGTTCCTGAAAGTATCTGAGTGTTGGCAAAACCATAGACCCATTAAATGAAGATAGGGATAGGAGCCTGCATAACATTAAATTCAGTGTAACTGATGAAAAACATGCTAACAAAAACAATATTCTACATCTCTTTAAAGCTGGATGATCACTGATTTACACTGTGCTGCTCAGTCACTGGATCAGTAATTCATCTGGCAACTCATCCACCAAAAAGTTCCTGCTCCTGGCTTGCTCCCTCACGCTCTCAGCCTCCTCCATCACTGCCAAGACTTGAAGCCTAGGTGATCTATTTGTTTTGTGTTTTAATGTTTCACGACTCCTGTTGTATCTGCCTCTGATTCTTTCTCCCCACTTAAACTTTCAGGTTGAGCATCCCATGAGGGACAGGAAGCGTGTTCAATTCTCACCTATGTATTATCTCCCAGCCCTTAGCACAGTGCTTTGCACAGGACAGGCCGTTAAGTAATCCTGTTACTACTATTCATCAGTACTTCTGCTCCTCCTCCCTACTCTTCAAAACATTTTACAGTTACCCATTCCTTTCCATGCAGAAAGCTCTGAACATTGGCTCTATGGCACTCCATCAGAGCTGTCCATTTTTCGTATTCATCCCAATTTGCACTCTTTCATTTCTCCTAAACTCACTTTCTTTCTGGGATTTGTCAACTCCCTTGCTTCCAACTCCTAGCGTGCTTTCTTCCTCCTGCTTGTTACACTCTTCCCTTTCAAATCTGCCATATCATAGTTTTCTCCCCCCTTGAAAGCCCTTTAAAAATTTCACTCCCTCCAGGAGATATTCCCCAATTATGTTTCACCTTTCCATGTTGCATCCATTCAACAACTGCCCTTAGAACTTATTTTTTTCTATATATCTGAGCATTTGTTCATTTCATTGATAGAGTAGACTATACACATGTATCATTCAATACTGTGGCTGATTATTACGCTCTGGATTACGCTCTGGACATATTACTCCCCTCCTCAAAAACCTCCAATGGCTACCGATCAATCTGCGCATCAAACAGAAACTCCTCACCCTGGGCTTCAAGGCTCTCCATCACCTCGCCCCCTCCTACCTCACCTCCCTTCTCTCCTTCTACTGCCCAGCCCGCACCCTCCGCTCCTCCACCACTAATCTCCTCACTGTACCTCGCTCTCGCCTGTCCCGCCATCGACCCCCGGCCCACGTCATCCCCCGGGCCTGGAATGCCCTCCCTCTGCCCATCCGCCAAGCTAGCTCTCTTCCTCCCTTCAAGGCCCTGCTGAGAGCTCACCTCCTCCAGGAGGCCTTCCCAGACTGAGCCCCTTCTTTCCTCTCCCCTCGTCCCCCTCTCCATCCCCCCGTCTTACCTCCTTCCCTTCCCCACAGCACCTGTATATATGTATATATGGTTGTACATATTTATTACTCTATTTATTTATTTATTTATTTATTTTACTTGTACATTTCTATCCTACTTATTTTATTTTGTTGGTATGTTTGGTTCTGTTCTCTGTCTCCCCCTTTTAGACTGTGAGCCCACTGTTGGGTAGGGACTGTCTCTATGTGATGCCAATTTGTACTTCCCAAGCGCTTAGTACAGTGCTCTGCACATAGTAAGCGCTCAATAAATACGATTGATTGATTGATTGATTGATTGATTTGGCTATCAACAGCCATAGTATTTTGTGACTATCTTTATGTCAGTCATCCCCCTCTTAAGAGTGTACTAAACTAAGTGTATAGTGCTTTACATGTAGTAGGTGCTCAATTACCTTATCAGCATCACATCAGGAACTAATTGCAACTGCTCTTACCATAAACCATTACAAATGACTTTGAAGAGTTACAATCCATTCCCTATGTAAAGCTACTGAACAGATTCAGTGTTGGAGAAGCTCATTGTGATCTCTCTGTGGCAGCCAAAATCATATATAGAAAACTGAAGATGGATACTTCGAAGGACAATTGGGAAGACTGTGGTTATCCAAAAAAGCCTCAACTGAATATCAAATTATCTATATACTCACACCCACACAGAGAATTCCGTATAAATTTGTGGTCAACCACGGAACTATATTTTAGGGTCCTCTCCATGGGTTGGATTCCTTTCTTCATATTCTTTCAAGATTCAGTTACACCTTCAAGGAAGGAATCCAATCTGTGTAATATTACCATGACATTAAAATATGTTCATACATTTACTCACACGCACACGTATTCATATTTAATCCTTTGCTACTGTTATTATTCGTGTGTGCAGAAGTGGCTGAAAAGACATCTTTTCTAAATGGCACACACAGTCGTTAGAGTAGTAGCATAGCCTAGGGGAAAGAGCAGGGACCTGGGAATCAGAGGACCTGGGTTCTAATCCCGACCCTGCTACTTGCCTGCTGTGTGACCTTGGCAGATCATTTCACTTCTCTAAGCCTCAGTTTCCTCATCTGTAAAATGGGGATTCAATACCTGTTCTCCCTCCAATTTAGACTGTTAGTCCCCCGTGGGTCTGAGACTGTATCCAATCTAATTAGTTGGTGTCTACCCCGGATCTTACTGCAGTTCTTGGCACATAGTTAGCACTTAAATATCATTACTATTACATCTCCTTTAGCTGCACGATTTAATTTGCTATTTTCAGTGCCCAGCCACTGGTACCTGGAGGCAAATCAAAAACAGCACCTCTGCATTGAGGGCCATCCCCTTCCTAATGCTGCATATGAGGTTTGTTTATCTGCTGCTCTCGTCTCTCAGTGGCCCACAGGTATTTATAGACATATAGGGCCAAAAACTGCCTTCCTAAACTGCTTTTTTCCAAACTATACCTTGGTCTTAACTCTGACACACTGTGCATCCTTTTAGCCTGGCAAGAAATTCCCCCCCACCTCATCTCAAATACTCATTCATTCAATTGTATTGAGTGCATGCTGTGGCTTGAGAGAGTACAATTTAAATGCCATATTTAAAGCACTCTTTGAAAAACACATATTCTAGGAGATATTTAACATCTGTGTACATGGGGTTCATTTTTTCCTTTATTCACATTTTAATTTATTTTTAGTGGTTCCAGTTCTGTATGTATGATTTCCCTGTTCACATTGTATGCCCTATGATCATGTTCCTCTCCATTAGCTCTTTCAGGGCAGGTATCCCATGTATCTTCCTTTTACTTCATGCTCCCAAACACCTATTGCCAAGCTCTTTGCACTGATGATGGGAAAACCGCATGCAACTATGATGCTAAAAGATTCCTGGCTTGTGATTCCTCTTGCCATTTGGTATTCTGTATGTCATGTAGGTGATTTTGATACTGAAGACTAAGATATTCTATGTCTGGCATCAGTTGCTTCATAAACCTATGTAAAATCTCCTACGATGGCCAGCTTGTCAGATGTAATAAGTCTCAGAATCCCTATATAATTTTTTCCCTCATTTTTGGCATGTGGGGCATCAGTCCTTTTTATGGAAGCACAGTGGCTTTTTTTGGGGGGGTAACCCAAACCCCCATTTTATAATGAGGAAATTGAGGCAGAGAAAGATGAAGACATTTGTCCAAAGTCACAAAGCAAGCTGGGAAGAAGATTTCCCCTTTCCAGTCACATTCTTAAGCCACTGAGCCTCACTGATGGCTGTGCTGTGCATTGTTAAAAGAATCCAGATGCCAGACAGAGACCATCTTATTCTTCTTTCAACTTGGATACTGCAATCACATCTTGGTTAATGTTCCAGACACTGGTTTGTTCATTTTTACCACAAGATCAGTCATTTGAACTAGGCGCTGTTTGGGAAAGCACATCTTCTCCATAATAACTCCTGATAAAAAGGGGTAGTTGGTTTTCTGCTACAGTACAACAGAAGTTATCTTAGCCACTGCTGGGAAGGTAATCTGCTACATTACGTATAGCTTTTAAATGTAGAATAGTGGGGGAGCTTAACCTTAGAAACTGTAATTTGTGGATCAGATTAATGTCGAGTAGGCTTTTTCCTCCCCCGAAAGTGTAATAATGTCTGATGGTCTATCAAATTTTACATGCAAATTACCCATGCTTGCAATCACAAATTGGATGAAGAGATATGCTTTGTTTACATGTTCAACAGGATTTGGAAAATAAATAAATCCCAGTAGTAATACATCCTAAACTGAATATAGGAATTGATTTTCTTCTGCTTATATTACACTACTAAACCAAGTCAAACTAGGTGTCCTTTATTATTACTACGTTATTTATTTATTTAAGCAACAAGAACAACACATTTTTCATGTCCTGCATGGGAATAATAATGAATCTGGGTTTTGCCAAATATGAGAAATGGAGATTTTTAATGCTTCAGGAAAGAAGCATAGCTATTCAATTACCTTGAGCCTTAACCTCTCCCTCAAAGACTGCAAAATCTAGTTCCTTTAACAGTTCAAAAACACAGATGTTTGTTCTAGACTTTGTAACTGCTGAAGCTGAATACTATTTTGAGCAAAGGCATAAAGAAGTCAGCTCCCTCAACTGATGTCAGCTTATTAAAGCATGTCTTGGCTTTAAACTTCATTTTCTTTGGAAGAAGGGAAATGAGTGGTACATTTTCCAAAATTTGGCTGGGTTTCTAGCTTTGCAATATATTGACATCATCTAGGCAAATCTCTGGGTACCACTTTCAATTTGAGGTGACAAGCATTGTGAAGGAATTGACACTTTTGGTACATGCAAATCCCATGGGATTTAACTTGGGCAGGATTTCAGTTCTTTCCATTCCTCTGAAAATTAACCTGGGTGGGTTTGGGAGAAAGGAGGATATGTATATCAGGCAGCAGCTTGGTAAGAGAAGAGGAAACTTTGTGATGAGGGGGGCAAGCAGTGTGCTAATCCTGTCATCCTGGGCCCCGGATCCCTCTTGGATAAATACCTATGGCTAATGCAAAAAATAAGACGGTAGAAGTGGTTAGGTCTGAATCACAACAACCTGGCGATATTTCATTGAGTTATGAGCAGGGAGACCACAGTTTAACAGAACTATCTAACACAGAGGTCTGGTTTTACATTAAGGAAAACCCTTGTTGCATTGAGAAAAGTTTTGTTTGTCACCAGATGCTCACACCGACCTGTTTCTTCCAACTCAGCATCGTGTTCTACCTAGGTAGCTAATTTCCCAGCAAAATCCTAAATTCCCCAACAAATTCCATCCAAAACATGAGCTACAGGAGAAGACTGCATGGACAACAGCACCAGGTTAGATCAACATTCTTGTTAGCTTTTGTCCCTTATGGCATCGAAGTCCTATAAACCCTCCCACCCCATCCACCAGCCACTCCCATCCCTGCACCTTTGGGAAGATCCAACCCATCCCTGTTTTTTTAAAACTTATCCCCGTCACCACCACCTCCTGAAGGCCATTCATGTCCCTTCTGGGCTGGTGCTACCCCTGCCTGCTCAAGCAGTGGGAGCTGAGGGGTGAGGAATGAGACCAAACTGGTTTAGGGTAGAGACTAAAAGGGTAGAGTAGGGAAAGAGAACAAGTGGGGAAGGGGCAGATGTTTTTTCCTAAAAAGGCAGGTGAGTTTGAGTTCCAGGTGGGGAAGGGTGGGGGACCTACCCTGGTGGGAAGATAGATGTGTTGTAGTTTCCCATAAAGTCATAAGGATGTGGATAATCTGGCTTTTAGAAAGTGCAGTTTTTTTTAAAAAAGATTCAGGTGCAAATCGTGGAGCAGTTGGGGTGGTGATGTGGGGAGGATGGGGTGAGTAAAGCCAAAAATGTCTTGTCTGGGGCCTGCATCCTTGTTGCCTTTGACAGAAATAAGCATGCTTAGCTCACTGTGGGTAGGGAATATGACTACTACTGTTATATTGTACTGCCCCAAGTACTTACACAGAAGTGCTCAATAAATATGACTGTCTGACTATATGACTGGAGGAGACTGTAGACTATTCCCTCTAGAGAGTAAGCTCCTCGTGAGCAGGAATTGTGCACTTCAACTCTGATACACTGTACTTTCCACACAGTACTCTGCACATGGTAAGCACTCAATACATAACACTGACTGACTGGCTGGAAACAGGTAAAGCAGGGAGGTAGGAGAGAGATGCTGAAAATTCACTTGGGAAATTATTTTTTCCCCAGATTCCAGCCAGACAAGAGGATATAAGGCTCTTGTGGTAAATATGGCTTCTGAAGATTAGCTACCTCTGGAGGCAGCTAGACCCCAAAGGAGCACCACTTTGGACTCCTCACAGGGTGATGGGAGTGGAAGTGGCAAGAGGAGGCCGGGGGAGCTGGTTGGAAATGTTTAAAGGTTGATTGTGATGGCAGATTCAGCTACAGCAAATGTTTGCTTCTTTACCACCGGGTTGTTAGCACCCTCCTTGTCCCTACACAAGTTTGTCAGGAGGTTTTTTTTTTGAAACCTAACATCACTTGACTGGTAGTACAAGTCACTTTTCACTCCTGGAGCATCCACACTTAAAAGAAAAAATTCTCAATGATAATTTCTAGTGAAAGAGAATCTATGAAAATGAGGTGTACCGAAGAATGTAAATTAACACCGTGGTCCTCACATCAGGGTACGTCTGTGATTACTATTCACTCTAGATTCAATCACATATGGCCTAGAGGCCTGCAGAAGAAAATCAAAAAGGAAATCACACATATTTAAAGCACTACACGGGATGCCTGAAATATATCCTAATAAGTATGTATGAAGTGTAATAAAGGACTTTTGCCCCCAAAGGACAAAGGCACTCCGATCCCATTTAAAGCCTGATAACTCTTTTTCTTGCTCAAAGAGTGAAGAATGAGACTCCAGCTTGATTATGATTCACTGGGGGTATTCCATTCTCTGCATCATTGGACTAAAGTTTCCTTTTATCTGTGTGATTCCTCAACAGAGATTACTCAATGACAAGTGGGCTGTTCAACTGACCTTAGCCTGCAGAAAGCCAGTTTTCTCACTCCACAGCACTAATTACCTTCACCTAGAAACCCTTGGGGCTCTTTGAATGTTATGGGTGATTCATTGAGTTCATTGATGGGCCCCCACCCTCTTTGACATTATGTTTTCAATGTTGTTCTTCATTAGTTTTAATTTGTTTTAATTCCTAGACTCCTGACCCACTAGCATCTCTTCTGTGATAGCATGTGGTTTCAGCCCACATATGCTGGAAGAAAGGCCTACCTGAGCCAAACAGTAAACCGTAACAAAATTTCATGACTCCTTGATTTGTTCTCCCTTATCATGAATAATTTTTCCTACTTAAAAGATAAACTTGTACGTACCCCAGTGCTTAGAACAGTGCAAGACACATAGCACTTAACAAATACTATTAAAAAATGCAATCGTTCAGAAATGTCAGAGAAGATGCCATTTTACCACAGAATCCCACCTTGATTACTGCATCAGTCTCCTTGCTGAACTCCCTGCGTCCTGTCTCTCCCCTCCCCAGTCCATACTTTACTGGTAGCCCATATCATTTTTCTACAAAAAACATTCAGTGCATGTTTCTCCACTCTTCAAGAGCCTCCAGTGGTTGCCTATCCTCCTCCACACAAATGGAAACTCCTTACCATCAGCTTTAAAACGTTCAATCACCTTGCCCCCACCTAACTTAGCTTCCTGATTTTATGTCACAACCTACCCACACACTTCGATCCTCTAAAGCCAACCTACCCAGTGTGGTGAATCCACAACAAGCTGCCTTATGAGTGACTGTTTGCGATCCCACAAACAACGATTAGGAAGAGACTGGCGAAGGGACTGATATGCTCTGCTTTGGACAGGTGATTGCGGGACTTGGAGGTGGAGCATGGAGGGAGGCATGGCTTTCTCTCCCTGTTCTACCCAGTAACAGGCCTAGACAAATCAATGTCTGTCAGGTAGAGCCACAGCTGTGACGCCTAAGGCAGATAAAAGGTGGTCGTTTTGAATAGTGAGGAGGCACTCAAAGTACACACACAGGGCATGCAGAGAAGCAGCACAGAGGCCTGCTGGAGCATGCAGACGGAAGCACTTGAAAGAGAGGCAGCACAGAAAAGCAAGCAGTGAAGAAGCGAGCAGCATAAGCAGTGTGGCTCAGTGGAAAAAGCACACGCTTGGAAATCAGAGGTCATGGGTCCTAATCCCAGCTCTGCTACTTGTCAGCTGTGTGACTTTGGGCAAGTCACTTCACTTCTCTGTGCCTCAGTTCCCCCATCTGTAATATGGGGATTAAGACTGTGAGCCCCACGTGGGCAACCTGATCACCTCGCATCTCCCCCGCACCAGTGCTTAGAACAGTGCTTCACACATAGTAAGTGCTAAACAAATACCATCATTATTACAAGCTGCAGAAGCAATACTCAAAAGCAGAAGAAGGCAGCAGCACTTGGAAGTAGAGAAGAAGCATTGGCAGAATGGGCTCCCTTGACCAGCAAACTGGTACTGGTCCCTTGGTGGAGAGGAGTGAGTGAGTGAGTGTGTGTGTATGTGTCACTCCCTTGCACATTGGTAAAACTAAGTAAAACACTTTCCACAGTAAATCTGGTGATCAGAGGTGTGGTTTGACCTTACTACATGTCACCCAGGCTCCCCCAGTCCAAGAAGGTCCAAGCAGGGGGACTCACAACACAAAGAGTACCTCAATTTCATCTATCTCACCGCTGACTTTTTTCCTACATCCTACCTCTGGCCTAGAACACCCTCCCTCTTTACATCCAACAGACAATCACTCTCCCCACCTTCAAAGCCTTATTGAAGGCACATCTCCTCTAAAATGCCTACCCTGACTAAGCCCACATTTCCTCTACTCCCACTCCCTTCTGTGTCACCCTTGCACTTGGATTAGCAGCATGGCCTAGTGGCACGAGCACAGGCTTGGTAGTTAGACGATGTGGGTTCTAAACCCTAATCTGACACTTGTCTGCTGTGTGACCTCGGGCAAGTCGTTTCACCTCTCTATTCCTCAGTTACCTCATCTGTAAAATGGGGATTAAGACTGTGAGCCCTATGTGGGACAACCTGATTACCTTGTATCCATCCCAGCTCTTAGAACAGTGCTTGGCACATAGTAAGCACTTAAATACAATAATTACTATTAGCACCCTTTATTCACCCTTCCCTTAATCCCACATGTTTTAGGTACATATCCATAATTTATTTATACTAATGTCTGTCTCCCCTTCTGGACTGTAAACTCATTGTGGCCAGGGAATGTATCTACCAACTCTGTTATAGTGTACTCTCCCAAGTGCATAGAACAGTGCTCTTCACACAGTAAGCACTCAAATACGGTTGAGTGACTGAAATTAATAGAAAAGGAAAATTTGAAACAGAAAACTCCTTGCTATTCATATCAAGATTCTCGAAAGTTGGAAGGGGCGGTATAAATTTCTTCATATTTAGAAGTGGCTATGGTATGTATGTGCAGTGCATTTGCTTCCTTATTACTGCAATATTTTCCTCTGAAGCCTAGAGGGAAAAACAGATGAGACCACAAGGCATTCACATGATGATGCTGAGCAGATGTTTTCAATAGTGATTTCCATACTGAGCTGAAATTAAAGGGTAGAAATCAATTATATGACATTGATAACTCTAAACAACAGAAGACTACTAAGAGACAAAATGTTCCCTCATATTGGAAAAGTTTGAAGTGCTGTAGGATTTGTTTTACTCAAGCCTTTTAACTAAAATGACAAGTTCCAAGCTGGAGACTGTGATCTTAACCTTTACAATTACAAAAACCTCAAGACATAAGCAACCGGTTCTTATAATTAGATGATTTACAATACAAATTGATTTCTCCATTTTTCTTAGATTATGTTGGTTTTAAGTTTTTTGTGAATGCGAAGGAGGAACTTGAACCTCTCTGTAGGTCTGGGTAAAGATCTTTTTGAAGTCTGTCTTTTTTCCATGTGTAAAGGAGAGTAATGGAAAAAGCAATATAAAGTTCTGCCTAATTTTGAGACTACCAAAGGAGAATGAATAAAGCTCTCATGAGAGGAAATGCATTTACACATTATGTATTAATATTTTTCAAAACTATATGAATACTAAAATCACAAATAATTATTCCTTCCAACGTAAGCTAAGCAACTACTGTGAAACAAGAGGATAATAATAATATTTGTGGTACTTGTTTAGTGCTTACTATGTGCTAAACTACTTAGATTGTGAGCCCCATGTATCTTGATTATCTTGTATCCTCCCCAGTGCTTAGTACAGTGCTTGGCACATGGTAATAACTGTGGTATTGTGTAGGCAGGGAACGTGTCTATTAACTCTGTTATATTGTTTTTCTCCAAGCACTTAGTAGAGTACCACTGATGATGACATCTGTTAGGCACTTACTAGGTTCCAGGCACTGTATTAAGACTTGGTGTAAAGTATAATCAAGTCAGACACAATCAATCAATCGATCAGTGCTATTTATTGAGCACTTAATGTGTGCTGAACACTATACTAAGCACTTGGGACAATCTAATATAGAGGATCCAATATAACAGAGTTGGAAGAAATATTCCCTGTCCCAGTGGGACTCAGGGTAAGAGCTAAACAAATACTATCAGTATTACGGTCTGTAGGGAAGCAGCACGGCCTAGTGGATAAAGCACTAGTCTAGGAGTCAGAAGGATCTGGGTTCCAATTCTGGCTCTGTCATTTGTCTGCTGTGTGATCTTGGGCAAAACACTTAACTTCTCTGTGTCTCAGTTCCCTCTTCTGTAAAATGGGGATTAAGATTGTGAACCCTTTGCAGGACACAGACTTTGTCCAACCTGATTATCTTGTATCTACCCTGGCACGTAGTACAGTGCCTGGCACATAGTGAGTGTTTAACAAATACCACAATCACTATTACTATTTGCCGTTATGGCAACTGTAATAGCATCCCTTTTAAGTCACCAATTAATTAAGACCTAATGACCTATATGGAGTATGTTAAGAAATGGTAATCATCATCATCATCATCAATCGTATTTATTGAGTGCTTACTGTGTGCAGAGCACTGTACTAAGCGCTTGGGAAGTACAAATTGGCAACATCTAGAGACAGTCCCTACCCAACAGTGGGCTCACAGTAATCTGTGGAAAAAAAATTCTTTTAGGTTTTTTTCCCCAAGTTAAGCACAATTAGATTGCTCCTTAGGTACAATTAAATTATTTAAGCATAATTAAGTGACTTCTCAAAACCCCAGGAAGGCCATGCACTAATGTATTGGAAATTTGGGTCAGCTATGTGCAGGTGTAATTTGGCAGGACTAATTAGATCCCTATGACTAATTACTCGGGTTCAGGTCAGAGGCACATGAGTCAGACACAGCTTCATGGCTAAGTTAGATCTGATTTCCTCAGCACCAATCATATTTAGAGCCACCCATTTTTTTTTTCCTAGAAAGAGCAGTGCCTGTGCAAAATAAACCCCTGAAGTGCCAGGACACCTATACTTTGTTCTCCCTGCAATCAGTAATTCAAACATCAAAGGCCATCTTCAAGCCTGGAAGACTACTTTACTGGTGTCTGTTTATTGTTATATTGTACTCTTGAAGGTGCATAATACAATGCTTTGCACACAATACGCACGCAACAAATATGACAATAAATAAATGAATGAACAGGGACCTTCTGAGCTCCTTTTTAAAACTTTTTATGGTATTTGTTAAGTGCTTACTAAGTGCCAGGCTTTGTACTAAGCACCATGAGCCTCATGTGGGACAGGGACTTTATCCAACCCGATTTGCTTGTATCCACTCCAGCACTTAGTACAGTGTCTGGCACATACTAAGTGCTTAACAAATACCACAATTACCAATTACCACTGGTTAATCAGGTTGGACATAGTCCAGATCCCACACAGAGCTCATGGTCTTAATTTTCATTTTACAGATAAAGCCACTGAGGGACGGAGAAGTAAAGGGACTTGCTTCAGGTCACACGGCAGACAAATGGCAGAACTGGGATTAGAACCCAGGTCCTTCTGACTTCCATTCGACCACATTGCTTCTCTTTTAGTCTGGAGGACTTTACTGCTGACCCTCTGAACTCCCCAAAAGAGATAATGAACTACAGTAACTCTCTTAATGTTCATTTGAAGCACTTCACATACATTTTAAAGTACAGAAAGTGAGCATTCTCACTTTCAAAATCAAACATGGTTTTCAGCAGCCTGTTGGGACTCAAATTAAGATGGTCCTTCTGACATGCAGGAGTAGTGTGTGTGGCACCGTGCCTTGTTTGCCACAAAATGACATGTATTTTATATCATTTACAGAGAGTAAAGAGCAAATGAAGTTGGAGGGCCAACCACTGCTAACAGGACAACACATTCTCAAGCCATGTGGCTCTAAAAGGCAATTATGGCTTTTTTGTTTCTTTCAAAAAAACCCCACGCCATTGCATTTTATTCTGCCTGACAATAGGTGGGAGGACTACAAATTGGCGGGGGTGGGGGTGGATTTTCTGGCTTGGTGTTGCTCTTGAGAAGAATGATTGAGAACTCTGTAAAGGCTGATCAAATAAGCCATTAATATTTTGCAGCCCAGCTCAAGCAGACTGGCAGTAATTACTGCCCAGATTACTTTTTCGCTTCTGGTGCAGCTGGTCATCCATTACTTTTTCCATGGCTTGAAGGCCCGATAACTCCAATTATTGTTATCAACAACGGATGGGTTCTTCAGCTCCAAAGAAATCTTCAGCAACATGGGCTTTGTGATTTGCTGAACTGGAAACCACTTAATATAGGTAAATAAAATGGCATTCTAAGGCCAGGCTGCCTGCCACCCAAACTACTTTCTATTTTAATGATTAAATTTGAAGGAATTATTTGTGGGTTAAGATAGGATGCAGTAGATAGCCATGACTTGAGATTTCTTATACAACATAACTTTGTCGACCCAACATTTCCAATAACTCTGCTGCAAGGAGGAGTCAATCTATGGACTGGAGAGAAATGCTGCTCTGGTAGTTATGGATCTCCATCAAGTTCAGTGATGTGATGGGAAGGACAACCAGGCCATTGACCAGAGCTCAAGTCATCTCATTTTCTGAATTTACTGTTTCATTCCTGTCCTGGGCAGGGAACATTTCTACCAACTCTGCTGTATTGTACTCTCCCAAGCCCTTGGCAAACAGTAAGTCCTCAATAAATGCCCCTGATGATGATAGTGAAGGGATCTCACTTGCTTATGTTATTTCAATTATCATCTGATGCAATGACTTCAAAAATCTATGCCTCTAACACTAGTTCCACCCACTCTACAATCTTATATTTCCTTCCCTCTGGATAGTATTCACCTGGTTGTCCTGCTGACATTTGAAACTTAATTTGCCTAAACAAATATTTTTTTAGCCACTCACCAAATTTCACTCACTTTCCTGCCTGTCTCCTTTGTATCCCAGCACTTAGCACCAATACCTCAAGCACTGGGAATGCATAATTACGGTTGCTGACTAATTTAAGGAAGGGCATGATTGCAGTGGAGAAAAATTATGTGTTACTATGCGGTTTGAGATAATTTAAAAAGCTGAGTATACAGATACCACATTTACGACAAGTGAACTCTCCCCATCTTCAAAGTCCTCCTAAAATGTCTTCTACAAGAGGCCTTCATTGACTATCCCTTCACTTCCCCATCCAATTCAGCCTCCATTCTGTATCACCTATACACTTAGATGGGTATGCCACCTCAGGCTGCAGCACTAATGTACATACCCTTATGTTCTGCCATTTCCCTAATTTGTAATTCATTTTAATGTCTGTCTCCCCCTCAAAACTATAAGACCTTGTGTACAGGGATCGTGTCTACCTACCCTGTATTATACTCAGAATATAATGTACTGTATTATAGTCTCCCAAGTGCTTAGTACACTGCTCTGAACACAGTAAGCACACAAACCCTACTGGCTGATCAGTTGACAAGGGACCCGTGTAAAGAAATTGATAGTATAACTGGCTAATGTTGTAGTAAAATTTTTACTAATAGTCACCTGTATGAAACCGTAGTGCTAAAAACCAAATGAACTTTGATTATCTACATTCTAGGGAGAGTCATGCAGAGTACTGGCAATTTATGCTGGTTTTCCTAAGGCTGGAATTCCCCAACTTGGGTCTATTTATTTCTGGATGTTGTCACACTGCTTTCACAGAGTTGGATAGAATCCTAGTGGATTTCCAGTGTAAGTTTTAATAGACTTTTGTTAAAGCTTGAATGGAATGATATTTCCAAATATGGCTTTAGGGTTCAAATGTGTTGTTGTCATGCCTACTGTAACAATAGCAGAAAAAATCACCAAAGAGTAAGCAAAGACATAATAGTAATAACAATAGTAATAATAGTATTTGTTAAGTGCTTATTATGGATCAAGCACTGTACTAAGTGCTGGGGCAGATATAAGATAATCAGGTTGTACATGGGCTCAGAGTCTAAATAGGAAGAACAGGTTTTGAATTCCCATTCTGCAGATGAGAGAACTGAGGCACAGATAATTTAAGTGTCTTGCCCTGGGTCACACAGCAGACAAGTGGCAGAGACAGGATTAGAACCCAGGTCCTCTGACTACCAAGCCCATGTTTTTTCTACTAGGCAACACTACTTCCAGCTTTCTAATTTTTTTTAATTCATTCAATCGTATTTATTGAGCGCTTACTGTGTGCAGAGCACTGTACTAAGCGCTTGGGAAGTACAACTTGGCAACATATATAGACAGTCCCTACCCAACAGTGGGCTCACAGTCTAGAAATGCATAATGTGTGCAGAGTACCCCATGTCCTTTAGAGCAATTTGGCATTTCTTCTATTTTTTGAAGAAGAAATGTTTTGAGTGTACCGAAGCAAAACAGTAACAAGAGTTCTCTTGAACAGTTATTTTTTGTTTTTCTTTTTTTTAGAGAAGCAGCGTGGCTCAGTGGAAAAAGCACGGGTTTTGGAGTCAGAGGTCATGGATTCAAATCCCGGCTCCACCACTTGTTAGCTGTGTGACTTTGGGCAAGTCACTTCACTTCTCTGTGCCTCAGTTCCCTCATCTGTAAAATGGGGATGAAGATTGTGAGCCCCATGTGGGACAACCTGATCACCTTGTATCCCCCCCACCCCCAGCACTTAGAACAGTGCTTTGAATATAGTAAGCACTTAATAAATGCCATTATTATTATTATTATTCTAAGAAAGTTAAATTTAAATATAAGTAAAGTAGAACTCATCTTCCCACCCAAACCCTGTCCTCCCCCTGACTCTCCTATCACTGTACATAACACCACCAATCCTCCCTCTCTCAAATTGCTGTGGCCAGGGCATTTCCTTTGGTTCATCTTTCATTCAAACTACACATTTAATATGTACCAGGCACTGTACTAAGGACTGGGGTAGATACAAGATATCATGTTGGATACAGGCCATGTTCCACATGAGGCTCACCATTTTAATCCCCATTTTACAGATGAAGTACCTGAAGCATAGAGAAATGAAGTGATTTGCCCATAGTCACAAAGCAAATAAGTGGCGGATTCGGGATCAGAACCCAGGTCCTCTGACTCCCAAGCCCAGGCTCTTTCCACTAGGCCATGCTGCTTCTCATCCTGCCATTTCCCCTATATGTAATTTATTTTCTTGACTGTTTCCCCTCTAGGCTGTAACTGCCTTGTTGGCAGGGATCATGTCTGCCAACTCTATTGTATTGTACTTTCCCAAACACTTAATACAGCCTGCAGAAAGCGCTCAATAAATACCACTGATTGATTATTCCTGACAAATGCAGTGTCCTGTTATTCTTTAGACATCAATCTGAATTGATGAAGATGATTCTCTCACCAAGAAATATCTCACCAAGAAATATCACAATGAGGATTCACATTATAGCGAAACCCAGCAGACATTCTTTGCTTCACCCTATACAGATAGTGCAAAAACCACTAAGGCCTTCCCACTCTATTTACAGCCTCTTTGGAAGCCTGATATCTTCAATAGGCCTGGGTGAATTTGGCAGCTGTGAGAATTACCCCACCACGGTTGGCCAATCATGACAGAATTGAAGGTGCCTTGTCTGGACCATTTCTTTGTCCTAGCAGTTGAAAGCAGGATTCTCTAATAGGTCAAGTCTCACCCAACTTATTTTTGGGTAAGAATAATAATAATAATAATAATGATGGCATTTGTTAAGTGCTTACTATGTGCAAAGCACTGTTCTAAGCGCTGGGGGGGGGGGATATAAGGTGATCAGGTTGTCCCACGTGGGGCTCACAGTCTTAATCCCCATTTTACAGATGAGGGAACTGAGGCTCCGAGAATTTAAGTGACTTGCCCAAGGTCACACAGCAGACATGTGGCGGAGCCGGGATTCGAACCCATGACCTCTGGCTCCAAAGCCCATGCTCTTTCCACTGAGCCAAGAATGCCACCAAGCAGCAAGATGTTTATGTCAGGCTGCACTTCCAGATACTCTGAAAAAGTATTTCAATTCAATTAAATCATATTTATTGAGTGCTTACTGTGTGCAGAACACTGTACTAAGTGCTTGGGGAAGAACAATACATCAATAAAGAGAGACAATTCCTGCCCACCACAAGCTCACAGTCTGGGACAGGGGAGGGGGGAGAGACATCAATACATGTAAACAGACACTTGTCTGCTATGTGACCTTAGGCAAGTCACTTACCTTTTCTCCAACTCAAAAGATTGGGAACCTCAGTGTTGGAGGCCATCATCAGAAGCTATTAACTGCTGAAAACTGTGTACTGGAAGCACAGATGCAAGAAAGCAGAGGGACGATTAGCAACTACAGGGTAGTTAGAGCATCCTATGGGCTAATGATAGATCTGGGAAAAGACTTTAATCATATACCAGATGCAATCTCCACTGTAAACAATGGCTGAGCCTTGGTCCTTGTCTCAAAGACTATGGGACCCAAAACCTGTGCAAATAAATTGAATTAGAAGTCCAGGAATGCAAGTGTTTGGGAATTTTGCGCCACCACTCTCACTCTCTGGGCCCAGGCAGTGTGTTCCCAATGAGGCACAAAGGGCAACAGCAGATAAGTGGGCAGGGGGGCACCCCCCTACAAACTGCATGAAGGAACTTTACGTAGAGAATCATCTACCATCAATGGGACTGCACTAATAGGGCAGGTGCTGGGCAGTAGTGTAAAAAAAACCCCCAAAACCCCCCAAAAAACCAGCAGGCGGTTGCTAGGATAGTTGCCTTGGTAGCAACTGTGCTGCCCATGTTAGCCAGCTATTTTCAGGATTCCTGCTGAGGCTGACAATTGCACATGAGGTGGACATTTGGTCAGAAGCCATCACCTTTGATGGCATGGCCCTGATGGCCGGCATTCTCTTACTACTGGCCATTTCACCTTTCACTCATTGTGGGCAGGAAATGTGTCTGTTATGTTGTTAAATGTGTCTCTAATCCTGGCTCCGTGATGTGTCTGCTGTCTGTCCTTGGGCAAATCATTTAATTTCTTTGGACCTCAGTTACCTCATCTGCAAAATGAGGATTAAGAATGTGAGCTCCATGTGAGACAGGGATTGTGTCCAACTTGATTGAATTGTATCTACCCCAGGATTTAGAACAGTGTATTTACAGCACATAGTAAACGCTTAACAGTACCATAATTATTATTACTCTCCCAAGTGTTTAGTAGAGTGCTGTGCCCACAGTAAGTGTTCAATAAACACGATTGCCTGACTGACAACAGTCAGACAAGGATGTAATAAGTGAAGATTGCAAGCATCACTAGGATTTTAAAATGTAGGAGAAATGGCCTGGCCTGCCTCCCTAGTCTAGCATAGGAACAAATCCTAAGCTTCTTGTCTTGTTGTGTCTCTTTCTACTCATCTTTGGCAGAATTAAATTGTTTTCCTTACACCTAGTCAGGATCATTTTGGTCTAATCCATGGTGTGAAATGAGCACAATCCTAAAAATAACTACCTTCAGATTGTTTTCTGTTGGTTTCATTCACTAGGAATCACCGTTTCGCTCACTTTCTCTCCTCTAAAACTATCCTTAAGTCCACATACACTGTTCTTTATATTTAGTAAGAAGGAGAGAAACCCAATCAAACGGGCAGTCAATATACTTTCTTATACAAGGGATAAAGCAGACATTTACGGTCCCCACATAATAAAAATACAAGCTAAGTTTTGAACTTTTCAACTCATGAAAAAATGTATTTTCCACTGAATTCATAAAGTACCTATTTATTTGGTACTATTTGGTCTATTTATTTGGTTTATTTTATTTATTTCCATATTTTCCTCAAGAGTTTAAGAATTAAAGCCCAATTATTTTAACTGCATTCTGCTTTATTGACTATATGCATAGTTATTTTCTGCTTAGCTTTCGAGGTCAGTTTTGTTCAGAGAATCCTTTTCTCCTTTCTTTTTTGAGGACTTAGTGTGGTCTGTGAAAACTATGATTCTTTGATCCTACTCAGTAGAAAGAACCTAGAACTGGGCGTTTATAGATGCAAGTTCTTACCCCAACTCCACTACATGCTTACTCTGTAACCTTGGACAAGTCTCTTAATTTCTGTGTCTGCTTCCTCATCTATAAAATGGGAATAAAACACCTGTCCCCTTTCCTTCTTAAGCAATGAGTCCTGAGTGGCACAAAGATTTGTGTCTGATCTGATAATCATATATCTACCTCTGCACTTAGCACAGTGCTTGGAAAAGTTCAATTCCATAGACGTGATCACTGCCCACAAGTAACTTACAGCCTAGAGAATAAGCACTTAATAATTATCATTATTATTACTATTATGAGTTTAGAGGTGTCAACTTGTAAAACTCTGCTCTGACTGTATTGGAGACATAGGCTGCACTGTAATACATACTAACTAAATTTCCAGACATCATAACTGAAGATAATTAATAAGTTCCTTAAAGGAATTAAAAAAAAAATTACTATTATTTTGCTAGGAGCCATAACTCAATAAAGACAGACAACCAGGTTTTAATGGTGCTTCCACTGCTTTTTCTCTTCATCCCCCTCCCATCCTGATTTTTCCTTCCCACATTCTCACTCACATTCTTTTACTGCCCAATCCCAACAGCTGCCTCACCCTTCCAGACACTCTGACCAACATGAGCTCTGAACATAAGTGGTTAGTCACTCTCTTGGACCAAATAGCTTCTTTTTCAAGCCTAGATTCCAAAACATAGATTTTGGTTTTAAATGAAGTGGATTTTTACTCAAATCTTCCTTAAAAGGTTGTGTCTTTAGCCATGAAAAGCTTAAGGAAGAAACTAATTTTACCCAGTTAATTGTTTTGAAATAGGTCCTTTGACATTGGGGGCATTTTTTTTTAAAAAGTGTGATGGAATTTTTTTTTTAAATGTCACTATATTTTGAAAGTAGTAAATAGATGACAGTCATTTCCCAGGCCAGTCAGTGATTGACTGGAGATGACACTTGCCTCAGGCAGCAAAACTCATGCTTCAGTGCTGAGTTACCGCCTCACAGTGAATGCTATATTTAAGCAGCCGAGATTCCACTGCTCTCTCTACTAGCCCAAATCTAGTTTCATGAATGTTTCACAGAATTATCTAAAGAAACTTTGGCACAATGCCTCGACACGTGGGTTAACTCCACAGCAGCAACAGCAATTGATAAACCAACCATCCATCTCAGAGGTATTCAGACACCCCCAATAGAGAAGAAGAAAGAGGCAGAAATTATGTGTACTGTTTTGTTTGAAATCACAAGATGATGGGGCAGAAACTGGTATTTGTTAGGTGCTTTCTATGTGCCAGGCATTGTTCTAAGTACTGGGATAGACAGAGGACAATCAGGTCAAACATAATCCCTGTCCTACACTGGGCTCACAGTCTAAGTGGAAGGGACAACAGTATTTCATTCTCATTTTTTGGACTCTGTTGTATTCTGCTCTCTCCAGCATTTTGTACAGTGCTCTGCACACAGTAAGTGCTCAATGCATACCTCTGATGATCCAGGGAAGTTATGAGGCGGTCCAAGCTCACACTGTAGGCAAGTGGCAGAGCAAGAATTAGAACCCAGGTCCTATGACTCCCAAGCCTGTACTCTTACCACTTTGAACGGCACACTGCATTTCACCACACTAGGACTATTGGGAGGTGAGGGCAGTGCTAAGGCTCTGCCCAATAAGTTCACCCCCTTACTCTCTGCAGAGCATGTGCTGCCCCTTACCTCCACATGCAGATTCTGTGGAGGCAGATGGGAGAGACTTCCTTGAGGATGTTGAGCCCAGAGAAGCTGCCTCTTTTGGCCAATTATTAAAATGGCCCTGACAGAGAGTAACAGATCAGTCTGTACGCTCTACAACACTACAGAATTCTCATCAAATTGTAATAGTATCCTAGTAGAGTTTCGACCATAAATAATTCAGCCCTATAAATAGAAATGAAGATTAGATTTGCAGGAATCGGAAGTGAACCAAACTACTACCAGCCCTATTAGTGCTAGCACTGCAGTTAACTCACACCACCAAATAGGCAATTTTACACCTTGAATGCACATTTCACAACATGCACATTTTCATCGGATACACAAAGCTCTCTCAAAGACCAATTTTGCAATGTACCCTCAATTATTACAGGTGAGACTGCACAGGGGGCTTTGCAATGTAAACAAGATGGGAATTTTATTATAAAATAACAAGTTTACAATCCATTAGATTGCAAGATCCTTGAGGGAAGGGATCATGTGAGTGGAGAACATGTCTAACAATTCTATTGTGGTGTACTCTCCTAATGGCTTAGAATGGTGTGTCACACAGAATAAGTGCTCAAAAAATACCACTGATTGTGTACTAACCCTATTATACCCTTCCAAGTGCTTAAAGTGCTCTGGACATCATCAATCATCATCAATGGTATTTACTGAGCATTATGTCTGGTGCACTGTACTAAGCACTTGGGAGAGTTGGCAGAGTTGGCAGACACATTCCCTGACCACTTCCTGGTACTTAAAATGAGACTGAAAGGTGTGTTTGCTATCTTTTAGTGATTGATTCCTTATTAGGATTACATGTTTGACCTGGTTCTCAAATACCCCTCCTCTTGTCCTTAAGTGATATCTTCATGCTGATGATTTAAACACTAACCTCAAGTTATCATCTGGCTATCTTTTAGTGACTGGTTCCTTATTAGGATGACATGTTTGACCTCGTTCTCAAATACCCCTCCTCTTGTCCTTAAGTGACATCTTCATGCTGATGATTTAAACACTAACCTCAAGTTATCATCTGGGGTCAACAAATTTTTTTTTTGGGGGGGTGGTCCAACAATACAAGACTCCATCCAGAGGTGGATCCCTATTCAGAAAGTTGATGGCACCAAGAAAAGGGGGAACCCAAGGAACTTTAGAGTAGGAGTGAGGCCACTCTATGAGAACTGGGGTGAAAGAGAAGGGGCCCACCTGAAGGCACAAAGGCCAGGAGATGGTTTGGGAGAAGATCTCTAGGCTGGAATTGCTGTATATCACCTAGCAGAGCACCTTGAGGGCAAGGAACATGTCTAATTTTTCAACTGCATGCACCCAAGCTTCTGATTCAATGAATACTGATACTGATGATACAGAATGGGTAAACGCTTAGGTCAGTCAGAGAATGACCCCTGCTTGGGGAAACAAGAGGACTGATCCCTGGGTTGGGATACTGGGTCCCAACATTATTTGGAAGATAGTTCCTCCAGCCTAGACGCTGCACAACCTGGAGGAGAGCTCTTTTCCATCAACCTGTCAACCAGTGGGGCCGAAAGACAATTGGGATTATGTTAATTTATGAAATATTGCCCTACACGGTCTTATTAAGACTCAATCAAGAATTCATATTTTAGGTTTGGGAGTGAATGTATCCACTGAGGTCTTCCAACATTCATCGGTGTCCTAAAGTTAAGGAAGGGGGCTCGAGTCCCTCAATGTGGTGATTTAACACCTTCCTACTACAGAGTGTGATGTTACAAAAGTCACACAAAGACCTCCTGACATTATCATTCTTTTCTACATTGTTGAAATCAAACCTGCGCAGTGCTAGGTTTTTCTCTGGCTACAATTATGTCCTTTATATTAGAAAATGTCAGAGTGATGTTTACCTGAGATGTTTATGTCTGCGAAGGACAATACAGGATCTACTTTCTTGACCACTTGTGTACACAAAAAATTGTCCCTTGTATAGCTGTATTTGTTACTGGTAGCACAGAGCTGTTTTTGTGTTTACTTCTTTGTACTCAATAAAGGAAAGCTTTCCACAGTGCAGAAACTTCAAGACGTTGGTGAGACAGTGTGCTCTTTTAATTTTTCCACCACAGTTTCCTCCCAGCTTTCCCAGTGCTTAGTGCAGTGCTTGACACAAAGTGCTTGAATTCGATACTAATAATTATTATTATTTCACTTTTGATGCCATACTGTCTGACCTCCGGCTCTACTTTTTCCACTTCTTTTCAACTTTACTTTTTCACTTCTGGTTTTCACTTCTATTCAGCTCATCATCCAAAGCTGTCTGAGTATCCCACTGTTATCCATTCTCCTCCTGGGCTTCACTCGGAGAAACTATGTCGAAGCTTCAACTTTAGCAAACCGACTTTCTTAAATTCTAAAGTCCTCAGCTGTTGCTCTCAAATGTCTTAAACCTCATATTTGGCCACTAAAAAATTGCCTCGCTTTGTTTTTCAGATTATTTTAGTCTTAATCAACATTAAAACTTCCCAAGACATATTTAACATTTCCCCAGAAAATCTAATTATCCAGACAATTTCCCATGAGTATCATTTATCCCATCTTAGATTTGTATATAAAAATTATTATAACATTTCCATAAACTCCCCAAAGTACACTTCCCGTTGGAGGAACAGACACTTAAAAGCCCTTGGTTTCTTGTCCAAATTTAATAAGTTATTGGTGTCTTGCACATTCAGTGGTGTATTCCATAGGTTATTGACACTTTCTCCCAATCATGTAATTTAAAAAAATAACTATTTTTTCTCCCTCTCTATTTCTTTTCTGAAGATTGCCCAGGACACATCAGTGCAAAAGAAATGGAGTGGCTCTTAACATTTGAAAATAAATTCAGTTTTCTTCTCTTCAGAAGACCATGTTATTTAATTTGTCACTTTCATGTCCAAACTTATCAACACTACCTTTTGTGGTGTTTGTTTTCCCCTAGACTGTAAGCTCCCCATGAACACCAATTACAGAATATGAACAGAATATTAGAGCAGAGTAAGTATCAAAACAGCTAAAGGGTACAGATCCAAGTGCATAGGCACTGCAGACTAGAGGGCAAATAGGGTTTGGAAAAGAGAGGTTAGTCAAGGAAGGGAAGGTCTTTTGGAGAAGACATGATTTTAGTAGGACTTTGAAGATGGAGAGAATGGCGGTATACAGAATATCTGAATAGCAAGCATTCTGATCTTATGAAATTAGGAATCTGAAAAAGTCGTAAGGAAATTTCTAAGTTGTAAGCCCAACACTATTTTTTTTATAAATGCCCAACTTCGGGGAAAATCTTTGCAGATGCTGAGTATTACTTTATCAAAACTAGAACAATTAATTCAGTAAAAACAAAAATTCTTCAGAGATTCAGTTTAGGAAAAGGTTCACATGTACCTCATTAACATCATAAAAATCTGATTGTAAGATTCTAGAGAGTAGAAGCTCCAGTATGCTTTGGACAGTGCCTAGCACGGCCAATATGCAAATGCTTTTGAAGATTAATAATCCACTTAGCATCTCTCAGTCTGTCAAGGCCACAGTACCACTGATATAGACAACACAGGAAAGTCCTCTCTAATGCAATTTACCCACCACAGTGTCAACAAAATGCCATTTATCTTTGCCTGTCCCTCACCCCGTACACTGTTCATACTTACTGAGGAGTAAGGAGAGTCCCTTGATATGACAAAGGTCTATGACATGTACTTCAATCCATCATATTTTTCGAGTGCTTACTGCGTGCACAGAACTGTACTAAGAGCTTAGGGGAGTACACTATAGCAGAGTTGGTAAAAGTGTTTCCTGCCCAAAAGGAGCTCGATGGGAAGGTAGATGCTAAAATTATAGATATGTACATAAGTGCTGTAGGGCTGAGGGAGGGGTGAACAGCAAAGCTTAAAGGGTAGAAATCCAAGTGCAAAGGCGACATGAAAGGGAGAGGGAGAAGGGGAAATGAGGGCTCAGTCAAGGAAGACCTCTGGAGCAACTGTGATTTGAATAAGGCTTTGAAGGTGGAGAGTGTGGTGGTCTGTTGGATATGAAGGGGGAGAGAGTTCCAGATCAGAGGCAAGACATGAGTGAGGGGTCAGCATTGAGAAAGAAAAAATCGAGTAGGTTGGCATTAGAAGAGCAAAGTGAGAAGGCTGGGTTGTAGAAGGAAACCATCGACATAAGATCGGATGGGGAGAGCTGATTGAGCGCTTAAAAGGCAATGGTAAGAAGATTCTATTTGTTATGGAGGTGGATTCATTCATTCATTCATATTTATTGAGCGCTTACTGTGTGCAGAGCAGTGTACTAAGCGCTTGGGAAGTACAACATATAGAGACGGTCCCTACCCAACAGCGGGCTCACAGTCTAGAAGGGGGAGACAGACAACAAAACAAAACATATTAACAGAATAAAATAAATAGAATAAATATGTAAAAGTAAAATAGAGTAATAAATATGTATATATATATATATATATATACACACACAGGTGCTGTGGGGAGGGGAAGGAGGTAAGGCAGGGGGATGGGGAGGGGGAGGAGGGGGAGAAGAAGGAGGGGGCTCAGTATGGGAAGGCCCCTGGAAGAGGTGAGCTCTCGGTAGGGCTTTGAAGGGAAGTGGATGAGCAACCACTGGTGGTTCTCGAGGAATGGGGAAACATGAAGTAAATGCTTTTGTAGAAAAATGATCCAGGCAGCCTAGTGAATTATGGACTGGAGTGAGGAGAGACAGGAGGCAGGGAGGTCAGCAAGTATTCAAAGCGTGAAAGGATAACGCATAGTAGCAGTTTGGATAGAGAGGGAAGGGCAGAATTTAGCAATATTATTAAGGTAGAACTGACACAATTTGATGACAGATTGAATATATGGATTGAATGACAGAGCTAAGTCGAGAATAATACCAAGGTTATGGGCTTGTAAAACAGGGAGGATTGTGGTGCAATCTATGGTGATGGGAAATTCAGGAGGAGGACAGGGTTTGGGTATGAAGTTAAGGAGTTCTGTTTTGGACATGTTAAATTTGAGGTGTCGGGAGGATATCCAAGTAGAGATGTCTTGAAGGCAGGAGGAAATACAAGACTGGAAAAGAGGAGACAAATCCAGGCTACAGCGTTAGACTCGTAAATCATCCATGTAGAGATGATAGTTGATGCCACAGGGCTTCAGTGAGTTCCCCAAGGGGCTGGGTGTAGATGGAGAATAAAAGGGGACTCAGAACTGAGCCTTGAGAGATTCTCAAAATTAGGGGGTGGGAAGCAGAGGAGCAGCCCATGAAAGAGCCTGAAAAGGGGAAGTATAGAGATCCAAGGAGAAACAGGAGAGTACAGTGTCGTGAAGCCAGTGTTAATGTTTCCAGAAGACTGTTAGATCATTGTGGGAAGGGAATTCATTCAATCGTTTTTATTGAGTGCTTACTGTGCGCAGAGCACTGTTCTACGGGCTTGGGAAAGTACAATTCTTTAACAAATAGAGACAATCCCTATCCAACAACAGGCTCACAGTCTAGAATGTGTTTGATGGTATATTGTACTCTCCCAAGCACTTACTACAGTGCTCCGCACACAGTGAGCGCTCAATAAATATGATTAATAATAATAATAATAATAGTAATAATAATAATAATAAGAGGGTGATCCCAAGAGCCAAAGGCAGCTGAGAGACCATTGGATTTGGCAATGCGATGAAGATCATTATGTTTAGGCAGCCCCAGATGAGAGAGAGGGGATTCCATCTTTCTGGGATCTTTAGGGTTTGGGGAATTGTCTGGGACCAGGCACGGCAGCGGAAAGATGGCAGGGTGGCATTTCCACAGGGCAACTGGCCCAGCCCAAACTCTCTCACTTCTCAGGGATGACATAAATCACCAGGTGCCCATTCATCACTGTGAACAAGATGCAAATTGAATGTACCATAGATCCAAATTCTTCTTGTTTATAATGCAATATTTGCATTATGGTTCTCTTGTTTTCTGGATATTAAGCCTGCACTATTCATTAATTTTTTTACAGAGAGAAGTCACAAATTAATTGCAGAGTACTATAAATAACTCTATGGTATGATGTAAATCTACTAAGAATCACTGGAAAACTTTGAACTGCAAATTAAATGAATCACTAAATTTTGAGGTGAAAAGGTTACTGCTTTTGTGGAAAGTCATTTGTGAAAGAAAAGGCAATTATTTATGGTCTTGTAAAACTTGTAACAACATAGGTCTGGCTTTTGACTAATTAAGCTTTAAATGAATGGATAAAGCTAAACCACATAAGCTTTTATCAAAAACCCCTTCTCACTCATGAAAGTGGATTTTGGAAAACGATAGTTTTTAGGAGTCTGTTGAAAAGAATAAAAAACTTAAGGGGGAGAGCTTAAAAGTATCAATTATAAATCATTACATTAATGTAAAAATATGCCATGACGTTGAGGCCTTTAATTTTCCCAGGCACACTCTTTGATTAAATGAAAAATAATGTAAAATTCCATTTCATAGATGGCCATAATTTCCTGATTCTCATAACAGAAAGCAGTAGGGAGAAGGACTGGGGTTGCAGAGTTTCTCAAAGTCTGGATGGCAAAGGGTGCAACTGTGGGAGATATAGGGTCTTATAAATTATTCTCAAATGCAATTACTTCTGAAATCCTTTTGTAGTTTTCTTAGTGGCTATCAATGGGTAGTTATCAATTGGTTTGCCATCACCTCTCAATAGCAGCTTTATGGGTCACAAACCATTATGCCCTAAATCATTTTTACTTTTGATAGGTGGAGAAGACCATTACAGTGTAAGCTTCTTATGGGCAGGGGGTGTGTCACTTCTTTATTCTGTACTTCCTAAGTGTCTAGTACTATGTGTTGCCCTGAGTGGATGCTCAGTAAATATTACCATTAGTACTACTAGGAGGTTCTGGTCCTTTTCCTATTGGATTCAAATTTTGCTCTTCAGAGGTTTGGGTTTTAGCACTTTGATCCATATATTGTCCAGGCAATGAGTTGGGTGAATCTTCAAGGAACGATAAAAACTTAAATATAGAAAGGTTAGAACCACCTCATCCCACATTCAAGTTATGAAGGGGCAGGTTTTTCAGAATGTTACTTCATGCAGAACTCTCAAAAATCATCTGGCAAATCCACTGCTCCGGACCATATAACTTTTCTGGAAATTTGCTGCCTGTTGATCAAGTTCCGACATGATCTCTTTTTCCACATATGGCCCTCACTGACGGAAGGATGGGAGCTAATGATCCAGGGGCAAATGGCCTATATCTCGTAACAAATCCTTGGTTCTGACTCATGTGTTTTATGGCAGGACTAATTTTTCTTCTCTGAATCTCTAAGGTGAAAGATTAAAGGGAGAGAATAAGAATAGTAACATTTAGCTCACATTTGAAGATTCTTTTCTTGCAGTGCTATTACACAAACTGTGCAAAACTTTGGCCCACTGAAACTTGACAGCTGGAATACACAAAAAATCTGCTAGGCAGTATTTTCAATAATAATAAATAGTCTTTACTAAGCACTTGCAACATACCAATTACTGTGGTAAAAGCTAAGGTAGATAAGGCTCCATTTCATAATCCCCATATCCTGTGAAGCAGTGTAGCCTAATGGATACAGCATGGCTAGGAAATCAGAAGGACCTGGGTTATAGTGACCTCTGTCACTTTTCTGCTGCGTAACCTTAGGCAAATCACTTAACTTTTCTGTGCCTCAGTTGCCTCATCTGTAAAATGGGGATTAAGACCGTGAGCCTCAAACTGGGACACAGATTGTGTCTAACCTGATTATTTGTCTACACCCCCATGCTCAGTTATAGTGCCTGGCATAGAGTAAGCCCTTAAATACGATTAAAAAATGGTTTATAAGGAGGATATAAAAGCTTTTTAAAATCAGTGAGAGTGGCACAAACTGGGGTAGGTAAAAAGGTGGGGTCAGGATACCTGAGATATAGGCTCATGCTGTGAAGTTCTTTGTTTTCAAAAGTGCACTTGCTAAGGTAGCAAGAGGAGAAAGGTGCGGGCAATTACACAATTCACTGAGGGGCGACTGCATACAATATTTGGAAGTATGCAATAGACTGTCCTCATCCTTTTTTTTCCATTCTCTCCTTTCTTCTCCTTTTATTTCTTCTTTTCTTCTGCTCCCCTCTGCTATACTTTAATTCCTCATGAAATAGTTCCTCCCCTGGTTAGGGTTACAAAAATTATGCAAAAAGGCAGGAAACATTATACAAATAAATTCCTGTCCCTCACGGGAGGTAGAAAAAGGTAGAATGGGTATTTTATCCCCATTTTATAGAAGAGGAAACTGAGGTATAGAAAGGTGACTTATCCAAGCTTATACAGCTGGCAAGTGGCAAAGGACTAGAACCCAGATCAATCACATTTATTGAGTGCTTAATGTGTGCAGGGCACTGTACTAAGCGCCTGGGAGAGTACAACAGAGTTAATAGATACATTCCCAGACCTCCTGACTCCCAGAATTGTGTTCTCTCTAATAGACCACACAATCTCAGTGTCTGAGCACAGAGCAGCTTGGCTATATCAAAGAAAGCTGTAAATGCATGGCCTTGACCTTTCAGACTTATACACAATATGCATTTGCCCTTGTGAAGTCAATCATACCACTTTAGTGTACTCTCATTGTCAGCATTACAATGATCTGCCCAATAATAATAATAATAATAATGGCATTTATTAAGTGCTTACTATGTGCAAAGCACTGTTCTAAGCGCTGGGGAGGTTACAAGGTGATAAGGTTGTCCCACAGGGGGCTCACATTCTTAATCCCCATTTTACAGATGAGGTAACTGAGGCACAGAGAAGTGAAGTGACTTGCCCAAAGTCACACAGCTTACAATTGGTGGAGCTGGGATTTGAACCCATGACCTCTGACTCCAAAGCCCGTGCTCTTTCCACTGAACCACACTGCTTCTCTACATTTCATTACATTATAATGTAATTATATTGCACCCAGTAGGCCCTCAAACGCCACTACTACTGTCCTAAACTCATTCTTCATTGGAGATTCCACCATCACCATTTCTACCACAATATTGTAAGATGAGGTTCAAATATAATATTTAAAAGCAGTCCTGTCACAATGCCGGTTAAGCAACAACTCAGACTTCTTACAAGGGTTTTTGTTACAAAAGTCAGAGTTTAACGGAGACTACTTTTTTTTCTTCTTTTTTGAAAAAGGATTTTGCTTCCTTGCTCTATTAAATTTGGCCTTGTTTTGAGCAACAAACTTTCAACACACTACAGAGCAGCAAAGGCAATAAACGAACCTCAATACTACTCAATCATAAAACAATTCACCAACCTTCAGCCAGGCTTGGTGTGCATTTTGAAATAGTAATTGGGTAAAGGTTTCTGATCAAAATTGCACTAAAAATCAAAGGCAGAGGGCAGAGGTAAACTTGTATTTTACAATTTCTGTCTCTTGAGGGAGGACTCCCCAGGTCACCCACCACCCAAGGACAAGTGAAGCTTCTCTGCTTGGGCAGGTGTGGCTGGGGCAATCATGATCCATAGTCCCGATCACTTGGGAAAAGCATTGTGGTTTAGAAGATAGAGCATGGGCCTAGGAGCCAAAAGGGCCTGGGTTCTAATCCTGACTCCCTTCAAAGCCCTACGGAGAGCTCACCTTCTCCAGGAGGCCTTCCCAGACTGAGCCCCATTTCTCCTCTCCTCCTCCCCATCCCCCCCGCCCTACCTCCTTCCCCTCCCCAGAGCACTTGTATATATATTTGTTCAGATTTATTACTCTATTTTACTTGCACATATCTACTACATATTTTGTTAATGATGTGCATATAGTTTTAATTCCATTTGTTCTGTGGATTTTGACACCTGTCCACATGTTTTGTTTTGTTGTCTGTCTCCCCCTTCTAGACTGAGCCTGTTGTTGGGTTGGGACTGTCTCTATAGGTTGCTGACTTGTACTTCCCAAGCACTTAGTGCAGTGCTCTGCACACAGTAAGCGCTCAATAAATACAATTGAATGAATGCCTCCACCATATGTCTACTGTGTGACCTTGGGCAAGTCACTTTACTTCTCTGGTCCTCAATTACCTCATCTGTAAAGTAGGGGTTAAGAGTGTGAGCCCAATGAGGGACAGGGACTGTGTCCAACCTGACTGACTTGGATCTACCCCAGTGCTTAGAACAGTGCTTGTCACATAGTAAGCACTTAAATATCATTTTTATTATTATTATCTTGGATGCTTCCAAATGTGCAAAGACCATTAGGACTGTAAAAAGCTGAAGTCTTGTTCTCATTCACTTGTGACCACAGGGCACAGGCTGTATGACTTTCAGAATGTGGGACCTTTTCCTGGTGAAATGCAGGAAGGATTTCTTTCTCTCCTTCCCAATCAACTTAAGCCATACCCTGGCCAGAACAGCAGGGAGATCTCAGAACAGTAAGTGAAGACGAAAAGTTGTATGTTGTCACTATCGGTAATCCTGGAGAGCTAACTTCCGACATACACATTGCTCAAAAATTCTCTCCTTTCAGGGGATAGATAGATTTTTACATTATATGTTTCTAAAGGTAGCATTGTGAAGATGTGAGAGAGGAGTTTGAGGATTCATTAACTGAGAGATAAAGAGGTTTAGAAGTACTCTCTTGAGAAACATTTTAGAGTAAGGAGCCCAATTCTGCCCTCCCTCGGATTCTCTTTTGGTAACATCCAAGCAATAGGAAATGGCTTTAGGGAGAGAGGATCCACAGTTCCTAAAGGAACCACTTCCAAGCTGGGTCTATAATTCGTAAATTCCAATGCCTGTATTCCCAAGGGGAAGTACACCAGTGTGGCGATATTCATGAGATAAGCAGGAGAGATACATTTCTTTTTTTTAAATGGTATCTGTTAAGTGCTTACTATGTGCCAGGCACTGTACTGAGCACTGTCTTCAACATGTATTTTTATGAAGTGTTACAGAATTAGGGAATGTTCTTCTAACTATATCTATATGGATAAATTGTTGTGCACATGCACATACAGAGAGCCAGTTCTGGCTTATGGGCAATAGCAAAAGTGGAGTTTGACAGGTACTTAATGTCCAGCCATATATTTGAAGGGCGGAGCATATTGACAAACTGCTTGAAACAATGAAAATAATGATATGAAACCCACGGGAATTATCTTGGCGATAAGGAATGAAAAGCACTGCACAGTCTATTTGGCAATTTTGGGAGCAGAGGTCAAAAATTTCATCTTTCTTTCCTGATAACCTTGACACATACTTTGTTGACAGAACTGAAACAGTCTTGACCTTCCCAAAGTCTCACCCTCACCTTTCCATCCCTACATCTAAGTTTTCATCTTTTTCAAGCCCTCTCTCGAGATCCCCCACCTGCTGTCAAATTCTTAGTACAGTGCTGTACACAGTAAGTGCTAAATAAATGCAACTGATTGGAAAACAAAATTTGCATTCATTTCCTGTAAGGGAATTAAGAATTTTTAAACTTTAGATCATCTGGAGGTCAAAATGAAAATTTTAACGAGAATCTTAGTAGAAAACATTGAGTATTTTCTCATCCCATCTATTTAGAATTCACTAATTTAACACCACATCTTCTGGAATCATAGCCCTAAAATAGTATTCTTAATCTGTACTAATGTCTTAGATTTAAGTATAGACGTGGTTTCCACAAATGCAATTTACAACTGCCACACCCATTTTTTAATGACTGATAGAGTTCAATGCAGGATACTCTATAACAACAATAATAATAACGATGGTAATTGTTAAGCGCTTACTAATTCTCATCTCAGTATCAAGCATTGATCTAAGCCCTGGGGTAGGTACAAGCTAATCAGGTTGGACATAGTCCCTGTCACACATGGGGCTCTCAGTCTTAATTCCCATTTTTACAGATGAGGGAACTGAGGCCCAAAGAAGTTAAGTGACTTGTCCAAGGCCACAGAGCAGACAAGTGTCAGAGTATGGATTGGTATCCAGGTCCTTTGAACTCTTAGGCCCATGATCTTTCCACTAGGTCATGCTGCTTCTCCTGGCAATAACTTTTTGGTGAACACGTTGACTGTATTTTCAAAAACAGAACAGCCCAGAATGTAAAATCCTCAGAAATTCATTTTTCAATAACTATGTTCCCCTCAGTAATATTATGTCATTTTATAGTATTATTAGTTTTCATTAGTCTGGATTTTTTGCACATTACAAATCTACAACTCTGTACAAAATAATCATTTTCTTATATGAAAAATCCCATGAAAATTCTGAATCCAAGATTGAAGAGCAATCTCATATTTCTCTCTCATTTACATACTCCCCATGTGCCCTCACTTCCAGGTTTTAAAGTTGGTACTTATACGTTTTAAGATAATTTACTGTTATATAATTGAATTATAATCCTGAAAGAATACATTTTACTTCATGATTGATTGAAATATCAACTGTTAACTGGCAAATCAATGCCAATTTTCCCACACTTTAGCTATATTTTCCTTAAGTCTTACTGTTATAAAGCACAAATTGTGGTTAATAGTATTATTCTCACCTCAGTAAGCAACTGGTTTGGATAAGATACAAGCACCTTTCACTTCAGCTTTTGAGCTCAATACAAATATCTAATTCCTCATCGATTATCTTTAATAGTTCATTCATCACAAAGCACACACCCACTAAAAATATTTACATCATACCATCTTATGAATATTTAGGAAAATGAAGCCTACAGGCTGTTATTTTTGTATTACGATTACTGAATATTAAGGAATGTCAAAATTGATATTTGAATTTATATTTTTTTATGTATTAAAGAAAAAAAACTATGAAAAATGGATGCTGGGCCTGATGGGAACTTTCCTCTACTGAAATGGTACAAATAAAAAGTAAAACACCATTTGTTACCCCTAACCTCAGTTCATAAGAATACAAGAACTCTGGTAAACAAGAATATGCGATGCCATATTTCTGGGACCCAATTTTTGTTTTCGCCCCCTAAGTCCCAACTTTGATTACATTTCTCCTTTTTTCATTTTATCCCTTTCAAACTGGAAGTTCTTTTTTCCATACTGTTTATTCTCCTCAGCAAACTGAGGATTATTTCCCAGCCAGATGAGGTTTTCTGGAATATGGTAGAATAAAAGCATCCTTAGGCCCTTCTCTACCTCCCTCAGTTTTTTGAGTTCTCTAAGGGACAAGAGCTTCTTGTAGCAGTTGAACATCAATGAACTCAGTCCCAGAGGTCTTAGTCTACTTAGTCCACATCTAAATGTCCACAAGGTTGAATAGAGGAAAACGTTTGGCTCTGGAGAGAAGAAATTCCCATACCAATTGTGATGACAGGGAAATACAGGGTATAGGGAGATAGGTGAGAAGAATGATTAGCATTAGAGGAACAGTGGTTGGAAGAGAATCTAATCCTGGAAATGTGCTTACACATTATCGGTTTAATCTGAAATTTCCTGCGTGTATTTCTTGACTCAATCCAGCTTCTCGGATTTGTCTGCTACCAAAAGAAATTTGGGTGTGAGAACCTAACGTGGTTCTAGACAAAGATGCAACAGAAGTGGGCAATATGCGGACAGAGGAGGATGAAGCCATGGAGTCAGTGACCCTGCCTGGAAGATGGGGCCAATCTAAGAGTTCATAAGCACTTAGTACAGTGCACTGCACACAGTAAGTGCTCAATAAATATGACTGACTGAATGATTTTTTTTTCCCTATCCTACTGGATGTTCTCCTTCTCCTACTCTTTTTTTTCTCATCAGCAAGCTGAGGGCTATTGCCTGTCGCATAACCTTTTCTATAATATGTAAAATAAAAGCTCCATTAAGCCCGTCTCTATTTCCCACAATTATTCTAGTCCTCTAGGGGGACAGGAGCTCTTTGTAACAGTTGCATATCAACCAACTTAGTCCCAGAGGAAGGTATACACACCTATTACAATAAGCCAGAGAGAGGGCCACTATCAGGATAAAAGATATGTCCACTTCTTAAGTAATAGTTTAGGTTTTATATCTTGGCAGGTTCAGGTTAAGTTTGGCCTCTCGGCTAAATTTAGCAGTCTCTCAGGTTTTTGAAGTATATTTGACAGTAGCTAGTTTACAGTAATTCTGTGGTCAACTGTTTCAGAGACTTCCTGCCTGATGCTTCCTGAATAGTTTGCTTTTGCTCCACAAGAATTGTAGGCATCTCTTCTAAATGACATCTGGTATAGTTTAACCCCTTAAAATTATAACCATGGATGATGATAAGCCTTGCCCTTTGAGAGCTTCTCAGAGTTTCTGAAAACCCTGAGCTCTGTGTAATAGCACCTGCCAGGCAATTATTGAGCTACAAGTTGGAGAGTAACAGCAAGAACAGCAATGTGATTCCCAGAGAAAAAGTCCCAATGGGCTACATAACTCCAATGAGGATTGCATAAAAACATTTACCAAAGCAGCTAAACAATGATCCACACATGGCAAATGCTGAAACCACGGTATTCTTTGGATACTGAAACCTAAGGAGCAGCATAAATATTTTAAATTTTACATATATAAATATATATATATATATATATATATGTACACTACACACACATAGTATATATAGTAATATAGTATATATATAGTAATTCTTCAGGTTCAAGATGGCACTATTATGCATACACATTCATAAAAACCTTGAAGAGTAGCCCCAGAAATCCTATTAAATTTCAAAACCTCCTCAATATAACCCCTCAAAATGAAGCAGGCTAGCATACTAAAAGTCAAACCTAATCTCACATCCTAACAAGAAACGTTAAATTATTTTTGTATATTTTTTCCCCTTGGAGATGAAAGGGACTACAGCCAACTTTCAATCATCTGTAGTCTGGAAGGACAGAGGAGCATGGATATTGAAATCCAAAGGTAATGTCAAAGCCTTTATTCTGACCAACACTTTCAGTAGAAAGAGAAGGAATCAGGTGGAGGAAGAGGTGGGGTAAGGGCATAGATAATCTGTAATGTGGAAAAAAACAGTCTCCAAATAATACGTACTTGTCTGCATTGGATTCCTATATTTAAACAATCAAAAATTCCTTCAAAACACAAGATCAAATTACTAGATGTCACAAATTTAGATCCCAGGAATTGTCTTTCCTTTTCCCATCATACACACATGCACACATACAAGCCCCCTCCCTTGTATTACTCTACTTACAATTGTGAAGTTCATGACCTTGAGAATCCAGATGGTCATGGCAAGGTTCACCAGAATTAAAATCATTAGAAGAAGGACAAAGAAATAGAGGCATCTCTTCCGCCAGCCATAAATCCCCACTTTGTATACCTGTGGTCCTTCTGAGTTCTGCATGTTGTTCCTGTGTGGGTACTGTTCCTGAGGCATCTGAAATAACAACACAGAGAGAAACATGCCCATTACCTGCAAACCAAAATAAATGAGATGAAATGCACTGTGTGACAAAGGAAAGACACACCATCCTGGGACTCAGAAGATCTGGATTCTACTTTCACTTTTACCCTGTCCTGATGGGTAACCTTGGCAAGTTACCTAAACCTCCTTGAGCCTCAGTTTCCTCATGATCTGTGCATAGCAGAGACCGAAAAGGGGAGAGATTGGAAGTTGGAAGAACAGAGAGGATGTTGAATCAGTAGTCAGGCCATCGTGCAGACAAAACCCTGGGCTGATCCAGGCTGGCACTGCTCAAGGGCTAATGTGAGAAACCGGCTTATTTATTAAAAAACAAAACAACAACATCAAAAACCATGTCAGCTCCTGGTCCATAGCCCTTGTTGTGCGGTGTGGAAATACCTGGACGGGCTGGCTGGGGAGGGGCTGGACAGCAAGGGGCAGCAAGAAGCAGCCCCAAGCCTACAGCTCAGCCAGCAGACACCTCGTTTTGAGACTGGAAGTCCCCTGAGGAACAGGGAGTGTATCATCTAATTCCCACTTCTTCATTCTTTCCCAGTGCTCAGAACAGTTTGTTATACTTTCCTCTCCCAAGCGCTTAGTACAGTGCTCTGCACGCAGTAAGCACTCAATAAACAGGACTGAATGAATGCTGTGCACACACTAAGTGCTTAATAAATACTTATTACTACTAGTTCCAACCTTTACCTGGAAATATGTCAGAATTTGCCAGTGGGGAAAACTGGGTGACTGGCCCTGATCGGGTGCCAGCAGCTTCACCCAATGATATCACCACCTGCCAACAAGTAGCACCCACCACCCAGCAGTCCCCAACACCATTCTGGCCCTCATCTGCTTCATGAGAAGCAACATGGCATAATGGCCAGAGTACATGCCTGGAAGTCAGAAAGTCATGGGTTCTAATCTTGCCTCCGCCACTTGTCTGCTGTGTGACCTTGGGCAAGTCATTTCACTTCCCTGGACCTCAGTTACCTCATCTGTAAAATGGGGATTGAGATTGTGAGCCCTGCGTGGGACAGGGACTGTGTCCAACCTGATTTGCTTGTACCCACCCCAGAGCTTAGTACAGTGCCTGGCACATAGTAAGTGCTTAACAAATATCATTATTATTATTGTCCCAGCCTCTGACTGCTCTAGACTGTAAGCTCATTATGGGCAGGGGACGTGTCTGCTAATTCTGTAACATACTCTCCCAAGTGCTTAGTGCAGTGTTCTGCACACTGTAAGTGCTCAATAAATACCATTGATGGATTGATCCTCCCTTCCAGGAATCCATTTGGAAGGGCAGTGCTGGGAAATCAATGCCTATCGCCCAGCCATGCCTAGCTTCCTCTCCCACTTGGCATAACAGCATGTGGTGCTGTGCTGCCACCTTTCCCTAACTCGCAGGGGTCGATTTAGATAACCATAAACAATACCAAAGCAGTATACAAAGAGAAGCTAATATTGCTATTATTTTTTACCACCATTATCTCAGCAACTTGAAAATGCCTAGTTAATGTTTCACTATGCTGAGTCCTGGAAGTACTAGTTATTTCATTCTTATTTTCTGTAGCAACGAACCACCATGTGCACATGCACCTACCCCTATGTACACTGACAGATGGATTCATTCTTAAATGAATCTTAGCAACTCTAGTACTTTGCAAAGAACTCTATTAAGACTTCCTGAAAATCCTCAGGGAAATATTTTGCTTATGTTTGGTAAAAGAAGTCAAACTCAGCCATTCATTTAAAAGATGTAATATTTGTTCTCAGAGCTTTTACCCATAAAAGATAGTCTCAAAGAAAATTATTCTCTATTACCACAAAGGGGATGCTGAAAGAAAGGCTCTGGTTTCAACTGTTTCCAAGCAATCAACTTCAGAATCCCAGGGCTTCGGCTGCTCATCCAAAATCAAAATGCAGCTGAAAGCTTTACGACAAATGAAGGTCTCAGTGGTTATTGTTCAGCATCTTACACTTCTTTTACTGAACGAGGATATGCTATATGCATACGTGAGCAAAATACGGACACTGTTCACAAGCCTTCCACACAAGAGTAAATTGAAAGGAAAGAAGGCAACTCAAGAGACTTGAAAATAGCAGCTCTTTGACTTGCTGCCAATTGCACTAACTGTTGGCATCCCTGATGCATATTCCAGCCATGATATGTGGACTGTATATTTAATCTCTATAATGAAAAGGGGCGTGAATGGTATTGGGGAGGGGGCGAGGGAAGACATTTGTTTTATTTGTTTCATTGGTTTAGCTACAGTTGATGAAGGCAAGGAGAAATTTCCTACATATGAAAAATATTTACAGGGCAGCTTTAAGAAGCCAAATTGTATCTGTTTCCAATGCTCTCAACCTGGGAGGGAATATTATAAATATGTTTTATATTTGATGTCAATATCTTATAATATTCAAAATTAAACAAACATAGGCCCCAAGAAAATGAGATTCTAAGGCAGTGATTTCTATTATGATTTAGATGTACAGATGTACGACAGAGAAGAGGTACAAATATACTTGTATAAAATTCGAATATGACTCCAGAAATCTGTATACAGATCCAGATTATGCTGGGGGACTGGCCATGGGGGGGGTCAACCTGATCACAGGCATCAGCTCCATGGGGGCAAGGCAAATCCCTCAATCAATCAAAAGATCCCTGACCCTATGCAGAGCATTGTACTAAGTACTTGGGAGAGCATAATGATAATAATAATTGTAATAATTATGGTATTTGCTAAGTGCTGTTTAAGCACTGAGGTAGATACAAGTTAATTAGGATCGACACAGTTCCTTTCCACATGGAGATCACACTCTTACTCCCCATTTTACAGATGAGGTAACTGAGGCACAGAGAAGTTAAGTGACTTGCCCAAGGTTACACAGCAGACATGCGGCAAAGCCGGGATGGAAAGAGTGGGCATGACTCCTGCCCTCAAGAAGCAAAAGGCCATCCTCTCTCTGTCTCCCCTGCTCTTTGGGGAAGGTGGAGAGGGTGGAAAGGTGTAACTAGCCAATCTCAATGGCTACAGTTTTCTCATCTGTAAAATGAGAATTAAAGATGAGTTATCCCTTCCACTTAGCCTGTGAGCCCTGTGTGGGACAAGGACTGTGCCTGATCTGATAATCTTGTATCTATCTCAATGCTGAGTACATTGCTTGGCATACAGTATGCACTAGCAAATACCACGATTATTATGAACGTAGGGAGCAGAGAAAAAAGAAGACACAGAGGGCTAGTGAGAGCACATATGAGATTATGGAGATGTTTGCCAAAATCTAACTCAGAGACTCTTAGTTTAAATAAGCAAGCTATCAAGATTAAATGTTAGATGAATGTCCTATACAAGTAAACAACTGCAAATTCAAAAGCAGTGATCAGCCCAAAATCAGACTGAAATGAATAAATACTACATATGCCAGCTTCCTCTCAAAGAAATCTGGGTGTGTATTTAGGCTCAATAAACATTGTTTGAAAACAAGGATAAAAGTGCTCTCTCCAAAGGCAAAATTCAGTACTCACCTGCATATACACAAATCCAGTAGATTTTATATGAATCAGTTACATATAAACAAAAAATAATAGGCTATTGTATAAGAACTAAATCATTCAGCAGGGAATTTACACGGTAGAGAACAAGTAGAATTTTTCATGGTGTCTAACAGAATAGACCATATTTTAATAAAATATAATCTTGCAAAATTCCTAAATACATTCTGAGACAACTGCACAATGATAACAACAATAATGGTAGTAACTATGGTATTTATTAAGCACTTACTACGAACCACACACTTCACTAAGTTCTGGGGAAGTTACAAGATAATCACGTTGGACACAGTCCCTGTTCCACATGGGGTTTATAGTTAAAGGAGGAGAGAGGAGGATTTAATCCCCATTTTACAGATTTAATCCCCATTTTACAGATGAAGCAACTGAGACACACAGAAGTTAAATGACTTGCACACAGCAGACAAGTGGCAGAGCCAGAATTAGAACACAGGGCCTCTAATTCCCAGGTCCATGCATTTTCCACAATATTTCACTGTTTCTCTAATAGAAAGCATAAATATTTCTGTCCATAAATAATGAACTACAGTGAACACAATAAGCCCAGAAAGCAGGCCCTATGTGTGGGCCTGAAAGATATTTTTGAAAAAGTGACCTCATTGTCTTAGGAGGTAGATATTTTGCTTGAGAAACATATATTTGATCACTAAAACATTGTACTTCCTTAAGTACTGAAAGAAGCAATAAATGCTTGTCTTTTGGATTACCAATATTTGCTTCCATATTAAAATTAAACCATGTGTATAAATCTCATTTAGTACTATTAACTGTAGTTAATAGTATGTGAGTCATGGGTAATATTGCTTTAATGATGAGTTTCCTGCTAAAAAAAAATTCCTTTTTTCTTCTCTTTTTCCAGTAAGAAGGGGGATTGCCAAACTACTCCAGTGCTTGCATATCCATTTTTCAAGCATGAATGATTTAAAAAATCCAATAAACACTTCTCCTTGACACCCAATAGCACCAAATACCTTGATGATTTCTTTTTCTGGAAGCGGGAGAGGGTCAGTAAGATTTAATGGCCATTACCAGCATTATAAACACACTTGTGTGTGAATAAAGATGGATTGGCATCCTCTGGATATGAGTTTTCTTTCACTAACGCTTTTATTATTTCCTCTCCCACAAGGCATAATTTTCATTGTGGTATTTGTTAGGTGCTTACTATGTGTCAAGCACTGTTCTAAGCACTAGGGTATTCAATCATATTTATTGAGTACTCAGGCACAGGCCCTGTCCCACGTGGCACTCACAGGCTAAATATCCTCCTGTCTCTCCCCGCTTCAGTCTATACTTCACTCTGCTGCCTGGATTATCATTGTACAGAAATGCTCCGGGCATGTCACTCCCCTCCTCAAAAACCTCCAGTGGTTGCCTGTCAACCTTCGAATCAAGCAAAAACTCCTCACTCTTGGCTTCAAGGCTGTCCATCACCTCGCCCCCTCCTACCTCACCTCCCTTCTCTCATTCTATAGCCCAGCCCGCACCCTCTGCTCCTCTGCCTCTAACCTCCTCACTGTGCCTCGTTCTCGCCTGTCCCGCTGCTGACTCCTGGTCCACATCCTCCCTCTGGCCTGGAATGCCGTCCCTCTGCCCATCCGCCAAGCTAGCTCTCTTCCTCCCTTCAAAGCCCTACTGAGAGCTTACCTCCTCCAGGAGGCCTTCCCAGACTGAGCCCCCCTTTTTCCTCCCCTATTCCTTCTGCCCTCCCCATTGCCTCCCCTTCTCTTCCCGCTTCCCCTCCTCACAGCACTTGTATATATTTCTACATATTCATTACTCTATTTTATTTGTACGTACTATATTTTATTAGTGGCGCATATATAGCTATAATTCTATTTATTCTGATAGTATTAACACCTGTCTAGTTGTTTTGTTGTCTGTCTCCCCCTTCTAGACTGTGAGCCCGTTGTTGGGTAGGAACCGTCTCTATATGTTACTGATTTGTACTTCCCAAGCGCTTAGTACAGTGCTCTGCGCACAGTAAGCGCTCAATAAATACAATTGAATGAATGTACAGCAATTGCTTGCTGTGTGATCTTGGGCAAGTCAATTCACTTCTGTGTGCCTCACTTTCCTCAACTGTAAAATGGGGATTAAATACCTGTTCTACCTCTTTAGACCGTGAGTCCCATGAGGGACAAGGACTGGGTCGACCCAGTTGTGTCTGACACATAGTAAGCACTTAACAAATACCATAAAAAAGAACAGTATTGCCTACCCATTTTACAGATGAGGAAACTGAAGCACAGAGAAGTTAAGTGATTTGCGCAAGGGCAAATAGCAGGCAAGTGGCAGAGCCAGGATTAAAATTCAGGTCCTCTGATTTACAGGCCTTGCTGTTTCCACTGGGCTGTGCTGCTCCTCATTTTATTCTGAAAACGAACATATTTGAAAGGCTTCTACCTTTCTTGGATTCAGATAATGTGAGGCCTGAATCTAAAAAGTATCAATTAACACAGCATATCTTAGGGGAAAACCTAATTTGAGCACTCTTTCTTACAAACAAGGGCAGAAGTAGTAGTAGTAATAATAATATTATAATCATAATAATGATAATAACAACTACTATGGTATTTGTTAAGCACTTACTATGTGCCAAACCTAAGATAGATACAAGATAATGAGGTGGACATAGTCTCTGCCCCTCACAGGACTCACAGTCTAAGGGGCATGAGAAGAAGGATTTAACCCCCATTTTACAGATGAGGAAACTGAGGCCCAGGTAAGTTGAGAATTGTCTGGAGTCACACAGCAGGCAAGTGGCAAAGCTGGTATTTGAATCAAGAACTTCTGACTCCAAGGCCTCGCTGCATCATTTGGTCTGAATTATGAGCTAAGAATGACAAAGCTGAGGAAACAAAGCTGTGGTTCTCAAGTTTCTAAATGCACTCTTTAAAAAGGAATTTGTTATACACCAGGGTATCAAATGCAAACCATGTGAGTTTATAGCTATATGGATATTTCCCACTCTGGACTGTAAGCTCATTGTTGGCAGGGAATGTTCCTGTTATACTGTTAAATTTACTTTCCCAAGTGCTTAGTACAGTGCTCTATCCACAGTAAGTGCTCAATAAGTATGACTGATTGTAACTAACATTATTGTAAAGACATTGTATTATCATTAGAACTAAGGTTCAGTGCATGGTTTCTTTACATTATTGAGAGGCTACTGAGCCGGATGATTTCATACTTCACTCCGCTGCCCAGATCATCTTAGTGCAGAAACGCTCTGGGCATGTTACTCCTCTCCTCAAAAATCTCCAGTGGCTATCAGTCAACCTACGCATTAAGCAAAAACTCCTCACCCTCGGCTTCAAGGCTGTCCATCACCTCGCCCCCTCCTACCTCACCTCCCTTCTCTCCTTCTCCAGCCCAGCCCACACCCTCCACTCCTCTGCCGCTAACTTCCTCACTGGGCCTCGTTCTCACCTGTCCCGCTGTCGACCCCTGGCCCATGTCCTCCCCCTGGCCTGGAATGCCCTCCCTCCGCACATCCGCCAAGCTAGCTCTCTTCCTCCCTTCAAAGCCCTACTGAAAGCTCACCTCCTCCAGGAAGCCTGCCCAGACTGAGCCCCCTTTTTCCTCTCATCCTCCCCATCCCCCCAGCCCTACCTCCTTCCCCTCCCCACAGCACCTGTATATATGTTTGTACATATTTACTTTTTATTTTGTCAATGATGTGCTTCTAGCTTTACTTCTATTTATTCTGATGACTTGGCACCTGACCACACGTTTTGTTTTGTTGTCTGTCTCCCCCTTCTAGACTGTGAGCCCATTGTTGGGTAGGGACTGTCTCTATATGTTGCCAACTTGTACTTCCCAAGTGCTTAGTACAGTACTTTGTACACAGTAAGCACTCAATAAATACGATTGAATGAATGACATTCTGGAAAATGAATAATCTTTTAATGACTAAGCTATTTGTGCATTCATGTTAGATTTTTACACATACAATATGGATATAAATAATTATGGTGTTTGGTAAGCACTATGTGCCAAACACTGTTTTAAGTACTGGTGATTAGGTTGTCCCACATGGGGTTCACAGTCTCAATCCCCATTTTACAGATGAGGTAACTGAGGCACAGAGAAGTGACTTGCCCAAGGTCACACAGCAGTCAAGTGGCGGAGGCGGGATTATAGCCCATGACCTCTGACTCCCAAACCCATGCTCTTACCACTAGGCCATGCTGCTTCACACTCTATAAACTCATAAACACATTGTACTTCCCAAGCGCTTAGTAAAGTGCTCTGCACACAGAGAGCGCTCAATAAATATGACTGAATGAACTACAAACTCATGACTTTTGGGGTTGCAGATCCCTTCGGTCCACAAAAGGATTGTTATTTAGTGATTGAAATTAAGATTGCACTTTCTGTTCTGATATAAAGACCACTACTTTTCACATTAAAAATCACTAGACAGAAAAGGTATTTTCTGAACTGCTTTGGTATAGCTCAAGCTTTCACAGTAACACAAATGTCAAAGTCATGGATCTCTTTGCCGCCATCAGTGGGAATCCAAGGAGATTCTTTCCCTTTTCCCAATTTGAATCTGGAGTGTAAATTGGGAAATGGTGCACAATTTTAAACACAACACTGTGGATAGAGTCCTAGGTTGGGAATCAATAGGCATGCATTTCAATCTTAATCTTTTAGGGGACCATGGTGAGATCCCCTCATTTCTTTAAAGCTTTCTGGTTCTTCAACTACTAAAAGACACTCTAAGTTGTAGTGCGATTATGCAAGGGCTCTTCAGAAGGAGTTACATCAATATATATTGCTAATTGGCCATTTTTCCCCAACCTACTTCTACCACAGGGACAGGGGAATGAAGCAATTTACTTCACAAAAACACACCCTTATCTGGAATGGGAAAGTAGCAGTAGTAACAGTATTTATTAAACGCTTACTTTGTTCAGAGAACTGTATTTATTAAGCATTGCGAGAGAATCGGCTAAAAATTCAACAAGAATAAAGTTACGATGGGTCTGACAGGAATCTAAAACTATGTCCCCTCATGAAAGCAGGTAAATGCTGTCGATGCAAGGTGAGTAAACTGTGTAAAGGACTTCTGGTTAATCTGTATGTTCCTATAGCTCTGATGAGCTATACACCCAGTGTGGCTCAGTGGAAGGAGCCCGGGATTTGGAGTCAAAGGTCATGGGTTCAAATCCGGACTCCGCCAACTGTCAGCTGTGTGACTCTGGGAAAGTCACTTAAGTTCTCTGTGCCCCAGTTACCTCAACTGTAAAATGGGTATTATGACTGTGAGCCCCCTGTGGGACAACCTGATCACCTTGTAACCTCCCCAGTGCTTAGAACAGTGCTTTGCACATAGTAAGTGCTTAATAAATGCCATAATAATAATAATAATAATAATAATAATAATGAGCCATATGCTTGGGTATGAAGTGAAGAAGCATTCAGAGAAACAGCGTGGCTCAGTGGAAAGAGCCCGGGCTTGGGAGTCAGAGGTCATGGGTTTGAATCCCGGCTCAGCCAATTGTAAGCTGTGTGACTTTGGGCAAATCATTTAACTTCTCTGTGCCTCAGTTACCTCATCTGTGAAATGGGGATTAAGACTGTGAACCCCATTTGGGACAACCTGATCACCTTATATCCTCCCTAGAGCTTAGAACAGTGCTTTGCACATAGTAAGTGCTTAACAAAATGCCATTATTATTATTATTATTATTATTAATTAAAGGCTTCTACGTAACTGTATCAACAAAGGTTTTTGGGGTTTTTTTTCCTACCGATTGGAAATATTATTAAGGTTTCTTTTGTTACAGGAAGTAATGTTTCCCTTTAAACACTGATCTACAACCAAATGTGACTGATAATCAGAAATGAAAACTCTCCCAAGAAGGTACAAATTAATGATCGCATCTGGAAAATACATTTTTTGATCACACATCAAGGAACTTATCTGAATTTGAAAATATTTGAATTTTATACTGTATATTTTATGATGGACATAGAACAATAATACATGATGTTGGTATTTTTAATTGTTTCTTAATAACACTAATATCAATCAATGATATTTATTGAACACTTTACTAAGTGCTATGGAGAATACAACACAATTAGCAGACACATTCCCTGCCCATAATGAGCTTACATATTTGTTAAGCACTTTTTGTGTGCCAAGCACTCTTCTAAGTACTGGGGTAAATACAAGCTAATTAAGTCGGACACTGCCCGAGAAGTGGTGTGGCCTAGTGGAAAGAGCATGGTCTTGGGAGTCAGAGGACCTGGGTTTTAATCTTGGCTCCACTACTTGTCTGCTGTGTGACCTTGGGCAAGTAACATAACTTCTCTGTGCTTCAGTTACCTCATCTGTAAATTGGGGACTAAGACTGTGAGCCCCATGTGGAATATGGACTGTGCCTAACCCGATTAGCATGTCTCTACCCCAGCACTTATTACAATGCCTGGCACATAGTAAACAGCAAATACCATAAAACAGGACAAAAAACCATCCCCTGAACTTTCACTGTGCTCATAATCTGTGTATACTATGTGCCTCATACTGTTCTAAGGACTGGTGTAGATACAATATAAGCAAATCAGACACACACCTTTTCCCACAGTCTAGGGAGTGTGAAAAACAGGTATTTAATTCCCATTTTACAAATGAGGAAACTGAGGCGAGAACCTGAGTGACTTGCCCAAGGTAATAAAGCAGGCAATTGGTGGAGCCAGAATTAGAACCCAGATTAGGTTAAAAATTGATATAGAAGCCAGTTTGGATTTCCATCTCCCTGGAAAGCTTTAAGCTGCGGCAGACCTGAAAGGAGCAGGGTGGACTAGATGATTTCCCTAGGTCAATCAATCACAGTAAATCAATCATATTTATTCATATTTATTAAGCATACACTATGTGCAGCACACTATTCTAAGTGCTTGGGAGTACAATATAACACAGTTATACCTCATCTGCAAAGTGGGGACTAAGACTGTGAGCCTCATGTGGAATATGGACTTTGTCTAACCCGATCAGCTTGCTTCTATCCCAAAAGTTAGTATAGACATGCTCCCTGCCCACTGTGAGCTTACTGTCTAGCGGTCCTTGCTGGTACAAAGAATCTTCAGTTCAAAGTCCTAGGCATTGCCACTCGCCACGAGAAAAGCAGGGGACGACAAAGCACCATTCAGAGAACAGCATCCCCTCCATGTAAGCAATGGGCAATGAAGGAAGGATGGGCGGCTCAGAGAAGTAGGCTGGGGATGGCTGAGTATGTACTTTTTCCAAAACATCTCCCCACCACACTGGCCAGCTCATCTGCTCCCACCAGACCTCGGTCAGTCAGGTCTCTGACCATTCTTCCTTCTCTGACTTGGGAGATGGACAGAGCGTCACTGAGCAGCTGGCAACCATTTGTGCTGGAGAGGCACTTCCTGACAGGAAAGTGGTGATTTTTTGGGGCTGCTGTCAGTTTGGAGGGTCACTACATCCCCCTAAACCATAGGCTCTGCTATATAGGTACACCTTATATCCAAGCGCTTAGTACAGCTGCACACAGTAAGCACTCAATAAATACGATTGAATGAACAGCCCCATCTGTGACAACTGTCCCTAGATCTCAAAGTACAAGAATGTGTCTTTTCACTGTTGCATTGTACTCTCCCAAGAGCTTAGTAGAATGCTTAATACATATGACTAACTAACCTGTGGCATAGAAGACAACCCTCAGCTACCATCCCTGATCACCATCAGACTCCACCTTCCAAATGTTTAGATCGTTGAGGTTGGGGTGGCTGTGGTTATGAATTCTTAAAAGCCCTGAGCGGAGAGCAGCATAAAACCTCTCCCTTAGCCACGATGTTCTCAAACTCATTGTTCTCATTGCCCTTTATGTTGTTTTTCTGTGAACCGTTGTGAACCACGCTTACTCTCTCACATTTTGAGCTCCTTGGAGCCAGGGACCCTAATTCTCTTGTGTGTGTTTTTCCCAGCACTTAGCACAGTGCTTTGTACACAATCAGCACTCAACAGATACCACTGAATTAAAAAAAATATATACAAAGAGCAGTGCCAGCCAAACACGCAACTCAAACATCTTATTCGGTGATGTTAACAAGGAAAATGCAAGACTGGGAAAAATGGAGAATGAGAAAGAGAGAAAGGGATATAAAAATAACGGAAAAGAGGTAGAGGAATGCAAAAAAAGTTATGAAACTGAGGAAAGAGAAGGACAAATGAAAGGGAAATAAACAAAGGAAACATGAAAGTGCTGATTCTCAGTCCAGTTTTCTCTGAAGGTTTCCATCCCAAACACACCCAGTTCAACATCATAAAATAAAACCATTTCCACAGAAAAGGGTCTCAACCTTTAATGTTTTTTAGACTCTCAATCAGTGCAAATCCACTGATCAAATGTTTATACTCCACCTGATAACAGAATGGTTTCCAGTCAGCAACAATCTGTTACCAAGTTTAGCAGGAATGTTCACAGAGAATTGGATCCCATTACCCTTAAGAGGGCAAGACCCTGAGCAAGAGCTGGTGACAGATTGTCAGTATTCTAACTTTTAACCACAAATTGTATTTCTGTTAATGAGGGCCAGTTCCCTATTTACCAAGAAACACAAAATACAAAAACATGAAAAAAATACCCCCAAATTTCCAAAGCTGTACCATAACACTGGGATAGCAAATGAGCAAATGTGATTTATGTTTCAGATGAAATACAGAGCGCTCCTCCCCTGTCTCACAGTAAAGTCTGTTAAAGGTCAACATATCCTACTGTTTAGTCTAGGTAACAAACCAAATACAACAATGAAAACTGACAGAATAACCCAACTGTATTTCTTTATGTATGTACCTGTGGAGGCTGAGAGTGGTGAAAAACTGTTGAATCTTATAGGGGGCAAATACACACAAGTATTCAGGGTAACTCACTTCCTTCAATCTCCAATCTCTATTTCCTTTCAACAAATTGGGTGGGTTCTTTTCTTGAATTATCTAGATAATTGAGAAATTGCTTCAAACTCTCATTTGATCTTCTACATGAAGACATATCTAAAATCTTTTATTCTTTCAGATGTTTAACTTCTATTTCAGCAATTATCTGGGCTTAGTTCAGGCTCTACAGTGTTACCAGCACAGAGCAGTCATCCAGGGCAAATTGGTAAGCCCAACCAATTTCTCTATGTTTGGAAGTTGCACAGAACAGTACCTTCCACCCCATATTTCCAGTATCTCCTTTCCAAGTCCCCAACCCCCACTGCCCCCCACCCCCCCAACCACACTCTTTCCCTCATGATCTTTTTACTCTACTCATTTACCCAGACAATGGCTTTTCCATTTGCCTTTAGCTAAGGTCATAACAGAAAGGCACATAACATAAAAAATAATTATCCTGCATGTTTTAGCCTTTGTACTGTACTCAACTATAAAGCCAAACCAAACTACAAACCTGAAACACTTTGCAACAGGAAGTCCTCTGATTTGAAATAAAGCTTTACCTACTTCATATGAAGTTTTAGTTATGACAGCTGAAAAAATATGTTTGTCTCTCCCACCTTACAGTCGGAATCTTTAAAAAGCCAAGTACCTGGAGTGCTAGCTTTGCTTCTCTCTTCTTAAAGATGGCTCTTTCACCACACCCTTTTCCCCTGCACACCCCGCCACCCCCCACCACACACACACACACAAAAAAAAACCCCAACACACGGGTGTTGTCACTCAACACATCCAGCTGGAAGACCTCAGGGATCCAGTTCTAATTAAAAATAAAGTCTCTGGAGTCTGGTGCCTCCCTGCTAGGAAACATGAGAACCACTGCAGCTACAGTCCAACTAATGTGATATCCAAACTCCTTCCAGAAGGGACGGAGCTAGCCATGTGGTTTCTTTCCTCACAGAATTGCACAATTCTTTGAATTTGAGGTAATGTTTTATCCTTTTGGACTGACCACAGACATCAAGGGAAATGGGTCTCTGCTTAGCAGTTTCCATCCTGCATTCAAGTGCCCCAACTTGTGCAGTTAGGAAATTCCTCAGACTCAGAAACCACTGTCAGTTACCTCCACACCCTCTCACCCTTGTTCTCTCCTCTCATTTCTAAAATAAAATGTCACTGGAGTCTGTCATTTATCTTCCTAGTTCCTTAAAAAATTGTCTCCAAGTTTAAGACTCTTCTAATACCAGCCTTTCAACCTGGACTCACATTTGCAAACTTCTTGTTCTTCCTAGGGCTAAATATGGATCAGTATCAGATTTAAGTTTAGGAGCAATCTTGGTCACGTCTCCTTTCCACCAGGATGTTACTTTAGCTTAGCTCATAACTGGCCCTAAACTAACTTGACATTTTATATCATTCTAGAGATATTTTGAGAACCACCCAAACATAGCAAATTTTTATCCAAATTATCTTGGTTGAGCTGAGCTGTCCCAAACCTACTGATTGGTTCCCTGTAAGGAGCAATGATCTGCTTTAGGGATAAATTTCCTAAAGTGATCTCTACATTTGAAAAGTACTGTAAGCTCCTTGTAGGCAGGGAACATTAGCTATCAAGTGCTTATATTGTATTTTCCCTAGCGCTAAGTACAGTTCTCTGCACGCAGTAATTGTTAAATGAATATGACTGATTGATCGACATCTCCTCTCCTTCCTGCTGTAATGAATACATTCTGACCCCTGAAATAAGCAGAATGCACTGATCAGGCTCAACATAAACTGGAGAGAAACTGGAAAGGCTTTAAAAAATTAAAAGATAACTTAGACAGATGGAATTCCCACCCTATTTTTTAAAGAAACTTGCTTCATACAGCCTTACACATTACAGGATTTGACAGGGAATAGCTTCTTTTAGTTGGTACTCATAACTTTCAGAAGCTGTGAGCCCATCAGGATACCCTGGAGGAGCATTAACCACATCACTGAAATAAGACATTTTATAATCAAATACATGAAAGGGTACTGTACTACAGCCTGTTTTGAAAAGAGCCATGCCTCTGTTACTGCCCCTTTATATCACTCTCCAGTTACTCCCCCTCACCTCTTAAATCCAGCATTGATGAAAAGCATTACCAATACATTGCCATATCTACTCTAGGGATAAATAAATGTTACAGAAGAACAGGCAGTGACAGAAAAAACACCCACAGCTGTAGAAAGCTATTATGGCAAATATGCTGAACACTAACTTCCAGGAACTAAAGTTCTTTAGAATCTTTATCTAGCCTGCACAGGATGAAAGCAACTTTAACGCTGTAACCCCGAGAAGACAGTAGTGAAAACAAGCAATAGCAACAAAAATTGTCAAGTTTCCATAACAGAAGCCCTTCTAAATAAAATACATGCCTTAAGAGAATACAAGATTACTATAATTACTATTAATTTACTATAGTATTTTGCAAACATAGACTAAAACTGCAGGTTGACTTCCTTAAATGAGAAAAATTGAAATCCAAGCTAAAAAGAAGCACATTCTGAATGGTAAATGTTGCTACAGCATATTTTCAGGCAAATGTAAAGATTCCACAGCAGCACACAATATACTGTCTACTACTCAAGATATGCCTGAAAGTGCCACTTCTAATATCAACTGACCTGCAAGTTCAATTTCCTTATTAAATGAGAATTGTATACCAGCTAACATTTCTGGAATTAGGATGATTTATGAGCCCAATCTGGCAGTGGTGGAAGTGCAATAGTATTTTTCCATGCAGAGACAAAAACTTAGGGAATACTGGAACAGACTGACTCCATGGATTCAGCTCCATGGATATTTTTACACAAGTTTTGCCAGCTAAATCCGAACTGTAAAAAGAATATGCTTCAGATCGAATCCCTCCCGAAGAAAAAAAAGACTGATACTATATCTGATTAGTGCAACTGCGGCTTCCAATTTAATGGCTTTAAAAAAAAAAAAACTTTCATGACAGCAAACAGCCATGTCCCACCCTCTGACCAATCCCCAAATACTAGAAAGCACAGAAGAGCAAGAACTTAACAGGATCTTACCTCTGTCTCTCAGACTCCGGCAGATTCAAAACCATGCACAATCCCAGCTCCCAGGCTGTGCAGAGAAGACAGAGGAAGAGAGAGGGCTCTTGTGGAGCAGAGCGAGGCCTAGCCCGTGTTCAGAAGCTGCCCCTGTCAGATTTTCCAACGGCAGAGTTGCAGCCAAGTCCCTGCCCAGGCCTGAAGAATTTCCTGAACAGCATTCCCGTTCTTTCTCTAACTGCTTTGAAACCACATTCTGTCCTTACTTCAATAAGGCTTTGTCGGGCCAAGTTACAGCTACTGGTCTGGCTCCAGATATCAATTGGAAACACATGTGTCATACACTAAAAGCTTCCCCCACCCCTTCCAACCACCACCGGGCCCCTCCCCTTTCCCCAGAACAGAGCGTCTGCACGCCTTGCCCTGAGAACTATAATGTAAACCATTTCTATAACAGATTCTGATTTTTCAGCAATTTTCCCCACAGCCTCATCTTTAGAATACTAGATTCGGAGGGATCATATCTCTCTTTTTGACAACACTGACTCTTTTTAGCATTCTACTCATATCCAGTATCTCAAAATGAACCGAGTCACAAATCACCCTTGATGGGCTTTATAGATAACCTATTAACACCATGAGCTAAGAATGCAAATTTGATTTCATTAAAATGCCTCGCCTTTACTTACATTTCCATTGCTAGAAGGTAAAGAATATTTTTAGCATTTCTAGACTTTGTTGAGCACATCAGAGCTGTACCTGGACCTTGACATGCACTACTATAACAGCTGCAACTAACAATAATGCAATTAATTTTCAAACACTTTCATTTCCCTCTGCTTTTTAACCCTGGTAAAGCTGAAAACATAACATTTAAAATTAAGCACTGTTATTCCTGCTATGTTATTCCTGTATTTTATTATAATTTAAATTGATGACATATACCTTTAATTAGAATGGCTTCTAATTCTCAGGACCTGAAATTATGTCCAGGTGCCACTGTTAAGGCTCAGGTATTCTGTAGCTTTATTTGTTCCAGAACTGCCATTTCCCTTTATAAAAATTCAAATGTAAACCCAGAAATATACAACGATGTCCCCCCTTCTTCACCCACGTTAAATCCTACCACAAATGAAAAGTAGCAAAAGAGTTGTCAAGGTAACAATGTAGAAAAGAAATTTTAAAGAGAGATTTTTTTCAAACTAAAATTTGCTGTTAAATCACACCCAAAGAATCGTCGTGCTGTATTTTGGGCAGGTTTGTACTTCAAGGAAACTGTTTTACATTATTTGAAGTAACTTGGGATATCGGTCTTGGGAGTTGTTTGCAATTCAAGTTTCACTTATGTTGAAGACTGCAGGACTTGGCTTATAGGTTTTAAATGCTGTTAACCTGTGGGATGTGGATCAATCAATCAATGGCATTTATTACTTACCATGTGCAGAGCATCGTACTAACTACTTGGAGGAGTACAATACACAACAGAGGTGGTAAATACAGTCCCTGCCTACCAGGATGTGTGCATGGGTGCATTTCAAGGGCCAAAATTGAGTTCACTTTCTCAAATCTGGCAACTCTCTTCTGAACAAAAGCAGTATGCTGTGTACTCAGCACCCTGCTCTGAAAGTTGCTGTGAAAGCACGAACTTATTCTCACCTACCAAGTAGGAAATGAACTTGGCAATACATATTTGATTGGCTTTCCTGAGCCTTCTGTTATTGTTTTGCCATAAAGTGACATCAACTCCTTTCTGATAACAGAAGTGTCAATGCAGACCCACTTGTTCCCTGAGACATTTTGCTACTTTAATTTTCTAAGCATAATGCTTTACTTTTTCTATCAGAATGTAAACTAAGCAAAACAAATTTGGCAGTAGTTGGGCTAGGTATAAAGCAAATAAATCATAGGTAGTGGTTGGGTTAAATATTAGCATCCTCTTACCACACCTTGCTTTTCACTCTTCCACCTCCAGTTCATTCATTCATTCATTCAATAGTATTTATTGAACGCTTACTGTAGGCAACACACTGTATTAAGCGATTGGGAGAGCACAATATAACAACAGACACATTACTGCCCACCACGAGCTCACAGTATAGAGGGGGAGATAGACATTAATAGAAATATATAAAAAGATAAATAAATAAATTACAGATATATACATATGTGCTCCAATCCATTGCCTAAACCTTTCCCTGGCTGGGACTCCCTTCCCTTATTAGACCCGGTTGGAGGCTGGGGGAGGGAAAGAGGGAGAGAAGTGGGGGTTGAAGAGAGAAGGGGGCAGGGTATCTGAAATCATTTAAATTAGGCCCCAGTGTGGATTTTGGGAGAAGAGGATTTGATGAACTAGGTCTCCTGGTTTGTTTTACTGAGAATCTGAGGGCTGTTCGTGGATTTTACATCCATTTGGGGCATGGTTTTAACCAGAGCTTGACAGCTGCTTTACCCTACAATAGGCGGGGGGGGGGGGGGGGGGGGGGGTATTTTCTGAATTACCTGGGGACATTAGAAGCAGTGTGGCCTCGTGGATAGATGACATGGGTTCTAATCCCAGCTCCTCCACTTGACTGCTATATAACTTTGGGCAAATCACTTAACTTCTCTGTGTCTTGGGTACCTCACACACCCTACATGGGACAGGGACTCTGTCCAACCTGATTATCTTGCATCTATCTCAGTGCTTAGTTCAGTGCTTGGAACATAGTAAGCACTTAAATACCGTAATTATTTTTATTATGTCTGTTACTGTACTCTGGGAGAACCTTTAATCAACACACAAAAGTGCATGAGATGGCAGTTTGGGAACAAGAATAATAATTGTTAAGGGTTTACTATGTGTGAGGCACTTTACTAAAGGCTGGGATGGTTACAACCTAATCAAGTCCCTCTCCATGTGTGGCTTTCAGACATAAGTCCCCACTTAACAGATGAGGTAACTGAGGCCTAGGGGATAATAATAATAATAATAATAACAATAATGGTATTTTTTAAGAGCTTACTATGTGCCGAGCACTGTTCTAAGCAGGGTAATCAGGTTGTCCCATGTAGGGCTTACATTTTTAATCCCCATTTTACAAATGGGGTAACTGAAGCCCAGAGAAATTAAGTGACTTGCCCAAGGTCACACGGTAGACAGTGGCAGAACGGGGATTAAGACCCAGGTCCTCTGATTCCCAAGCCCATGCTCTTTCCACGAAGCCACATGACTTGCCCAAGGTCACACAGCAGACAGATGGCAGAACCAGGATTAGAATCCATGACCTTCTTACTCCCAGGCCTGTGTTCATTCATTCAATCGTATTTATTGAGCACTTACTGTGTTCTATCTATTGATGCACCGTACTGCTTCTCTAATTCTGGCCTAGATTCAATTTAGTCTGGGAGCTTCACCAAAAAGCCATCAATGCTAAGGGGGCAGGAGTCGGAGAAATTCTAGCAATTGGTTGTGGGTGGGTTTGCAACATCATCTAAAGAGACTCCTCAGAGCCTAACCTTTGCCTTCGGGGGCTAATCCACCCAGCCCATTCCCTACAAATAATACCTGGGAAAACAACAATTCCTAACAATAGGGTATCATGATTCTTAGAGGATTGTCCAACTTCACCGTATAAGTGTAGAAAATCATTTGATTTAGAAGCCAAAATAATTTAAAACATCTAAAAACTTGAAATTTTTTCTATCTCTGGTTCATTTCACAAATTAACCCTAGTGAGAAATGGCTCTCAAATGTGAGTATTCAAATCCCAACTGGCAAATTTCCACTGACACTGCACTTTACACTCTAAAGTATTTACTTCTAAAGTAGAAGAAGCATGGCTCAGTGGGAAAGAGCCCGGGCTTTGGAGTCGGAGGTCATGGGTTCAAATTCTGGCTCCACCAACTGTCAGCTGTGTGACTCTGGGCAAGTCACTTCACTTCTCTGTGCCTCAGTTACCTCATCTGTAAAATGGGGATTGAGACTGTGAGCCCCACGAGGGACAACCTGATAATCTTGTAACCTCCCCGGCGCTTAGAACAGTGCTTTGCACATAGTAAGCGCTTAATAAATGCCATTATTACTTTTGATAGGGCTTGATATTTTGGATCTAGACACAAGATCAATCAATGGTATTTACTGAGTACCTACTGTGTGCAGAGCTCTGTACTAAGCACTTGGGAGAGTACAGTACAATAGAGTTGCAAACCGTGTTCCCTGCCCAGAACAAGCTTACAGTCTACAGGAGATTCAGTGTCTTCTTGATTCATATTGTTTTATTCTCATCCTTCCTTCTATATAACACCAGTCAATTTAATTACACATCTAAAATTAAAATGTACACACTGTTTTGATTCAATATTAATAAAATTTGTATATATTTTGGCATTCATTTAATAAAACCTTTAGCTCTTCACAAAGTATTTTCCATGCTTTCAAATTATATAGAAAAGTTGTGCTCGGCTCACAACTCTTAAGATCCAAGTGACTTTCCAAAGTATTATATAATAAACATTGGGTGAACCATTCTGTGACATCTAGACTCATTTCAGGCAATTTTGTCTTCCTGAATGTCACAGTTTGTGTCGTCTCTTGGGGAAATTAAATTGGGAAAAAATAGTCACTCTGGGAACCATTTCAGTTCAATACCTGCGTATTCCTTAACCCCTGCTCCTCAAAACTCCTGAAAAATGTTTAATGGCTACCCATTCCCTTCTGCATCAAGCAACAACTTCTGATCATTGGCTTTATTGCCAATTTGCCACTTGGTCCTCTCATCGTGCCTCTCCCACTTCCGACCCCTTGCTCGTGCTCTTCCTCCTGTCTAGAATTCTTTCTCCCATAGAGTCACCAGACCTCAGTTCTCCCCATTTCCAAAGCCCTTCTGAAATCATATTTTCTCCATGAGACCTTTCCAATTAATTTCCCTTTTTCCCTGATCGTAACTCCACAGACACCTTCTCAGAACTTCTGCACCGACTATGCACTTACGTATTCACTACTACAGTGCTGTCTTTGTACATACCCTATTACTTTAACATTCACTCACCTATCTACTCTCCTTCTTCCTCTTTGTGAAAACTTTTCTTAGTGTCCATCTTCCTGGCTAGATTGCAAGCTACTCAGGGACAGGACAGGGATCATGTGCCAGGGAAGGGGCATGGAAGGAAGATGATTGGGAAAGTCTCCAAAGAAAATAAGAAGGTTAGCAAACAAGTAAGTGTCCTTGCTTTCAAGGAGTTGGCTGGTCCCTGTTGATTCCCTCCTCCATTTTCAGAGACCAGGCAGGTACAAAGGCTGGAGCTCATTTTTGGAACTCAACTGAGTACAAAATAAGATTTGGGTTCAGAGCTCCAAGCTAGCAGTCACAACCAGAATCTCAAAACTGCATTTCAATACTGCAGAGAGTCAAATAGAGAGAGTAACTACAATATAGACTGTAAGATCATTGTGGGCAGGGAATATGTCTGTTTATTGTTGTATCGTATTCTCTCAAATACTTAGAACACTGCTCTGCACACAGTAAGTGCTTAATATGACTGACTGAATGAATGAATCTACTGTACTTTCTCAAGTGCTGAGAACAGTGCTTACACACAGTAAGCACTAATTAAACACTCCTAATTGTTCTACTTATCATGAAATTATGGTTCAGACAGTATAAATGACTTTTACCTCAAGCACATCTGTACAAAATGAGTCCATGTGGCCAAAACAGATTTTGCAACTTAAGTATTTAAGGTGGTCATCCCAAGATGTTTATTAGATCTATGAGGATCTGCCATAGGGACTGCTTTTCTACTCTTTTTCTTGAATTCTTATTACCTATTGAGCTCATCTAAAGGTGAAGAAGATTGAAAAGGAGACAATCCTTAGGGTAACAACAGCTTAGCCTACTTAGACTGTGAGCTCCATGTGGGACAGGGACTTAACTTATTTCTACCCAGGGCTTATAACAGTGCTTGACACACAGTAAACAATTACTATTATTAGACACACCATGATTCACATTGAAAATCTATATAATTACTTGCTGTCAGCAGACACAGTGGGCTTCAAATCACAATTTGTGGCATAAACATTCAGTTGTAAGTCTGGTCATTTAACTCAATGAGCAAATTTATTTCTAATCACAAACAAAACTCAAGAAAACTGTGAGGGGAAATGTCACAGGGTGCATAAGGTGCAACCCTAACAGTTTTAAAATGTCAGAAAAGATAAGAAAATATATTTTTTTGAAAACCCTGTATATCTTTCAGATTTATACCAGGAAAACCCTGAAATTAATGATATACAGGGATCACCATTTGCATTTCAAATCACATCACAGCATGTTTTGGAGAAATGGGAGATGGAAGGCTAACAGTTCTACAATGGGAAGGTTCTGAACCCAAGCTTCGCACTTGAGGAAGCTGATATGCTTATTATAAAGCTAAGACATATAGAACAACAAATAGTCAAAGAGGTCACTAAACAAAGCTTACTTCAGGGATTCAAAGTATATTGTTGAAAGGGAGAGTAGTTCAAATGCTAAAATGGAACAATGTAAATAAAACTGTTCCACAACATTGAGGTATTTTATGTACAGTTACAGTGTACTAAGAATGCTTAGTTATGGGAGTAGTTGGATGGTTGAACTTCCTTTTAAAATAACTGCAGAAATAAGGAAATGAAAACTAAATGTCAGAAGAACAATTTAGATATGCATAAAGTGAGGTGTGAACAATAAGAGAAGGCTGTCAACTGGGGAGCCAGATGTTAGAGCTGTATTTTCCTTGTTCTGGGGATTGGCCGAAGGATACGTAAACTTGGCAGGCAACAATTACATTTTTGACATCTGAATGCATGTAACTCTGCACACCATAAGTGCTCAGTGAATGCCACTGATTAATGTATTTCAGGAATCTCTTCAATCAAATAAAATTTATTGAGTATCTGATGCGTGTAGAGGACTGGACTATGCTTTTGGCTGGATATAACAGAGCTACCAATTTGGTCACATTGTACTCTCCCAAGTGCTTAGTCCAATGCTCTGCACATAGGAAGTGCTCCATAAATACGACTGAAGCAGAAAAACACTGTTGTCCCTGCCCTAAAGGCATGGCTCAGTGGAAAGAGCCCTGGCTTTGGAGTCAGAGGTCATGGGTTCAAATCCCCGCTCCGCCAACTGTCAGCTGTGTGACTTTGGGCACGTCACTTAACTTCTCTGTGCCTCAGTTCACTCATCTGTAAAATGGGGATTAAGACTGGGAGGGCCCCTTGGGACAACCTGATCACCTTGTAACCTCCCCAGTGCTTAGAACTGTGCTTTGCACATAGTAAGCACTTAATAAATGCCATCATTATTAATATTATTAAAGGAGTTTACAATCTAATGGGAGAGAGTGGTAGATACTACTTTTTTTACAAATACTGGACATGGGAAAAAAACTGCTACAACTGCTGAAAGCAGGAATATGGCAGGAAAACTTGAGAAAGAGTACAAATCAACACAAGTCAATGTTAACATAAATGCTAAAGGCAGTTATTAGATTGGTCTAGCCTTGGAAAGGAGAGATTAATCAGGGAATGTCTTCTGGAGTAGGTGGGGTTTTCAGGAGGAAACTGAATAAAGGGGACTTCTTATGGGAGGGATTTTCAAGCAGGAGGAACCAGAATCACATCTCAGACAAACAGAAGTTCAAAGCCCTTTTCGATGAATAACTGCTGTTATCCCTTTCGATAGTTCCTAGGATAAACAAAAGTAGGAATCAGAGGGCAGTTCCCCTTAAATCCAAGCTACAGGAAAAATGTAGTTGTAAATTTTAAAAATCAAACAAATGCACTGTGTTGTACTGTATTCTCCCAAGCATTTCATACTCAATACAATACACACAATACATACTCAATAAATACCACTGATTGATAGTAATATTTTCTTGAGAATGGCTTTGATTCAATAGTTTCATTGATGTTCAGCTTATAAAAATGGAATGATCCTTCAATAAATGAGTTCTTTTCCTCTCCAGATTGCTTTTCCGTTGGCTATGATGTTTTGTTAGAAAGAATTCCTTATATCCTAGTGGAGGAGAGGTGGAGAGTAGAAGAGATTTCCAGGAAAAAGGTCCTTGGCCAGCTAAGCCGCAAGACCCCTTGTCTCAAGGCTTAAACCATTACTATTGAGTTTAAGACTTAGATCTTAAAAAAAGGATCTGCCAGAAGCCAGGTAGGTTGCTTTGCATTCCCCTTTACTGGGAAATATTGGCTGGAGTAGTGGAATAGCTCATAATATAAATCAAACTAAAATGGAGATGGGACTCTTAGCCCAGGAAATGAAAGTTAGCTCTGGATTTCTAAAAGAAGATTACAAATTGTCTCTGGGAGCTTGCGATAAGCAGTGTTCAGGTCATGGTGGAGCTAATGGGGTTAGGACTTGTCTTTACCTGGGCCAAGTCAGGTCAAGGTTATGAGGAATTAACAGGGCAGAGTAATGGAAGAGCAAATAAGGTTAAGTTTTGTCTCTGGCAGTCTGGGATCAGGCAAATTCAGTTCATAACGGAGATAATGGAGGGCTAAAATAATGGAGGAGCTAACTGCTTTGGACATGGAAGAACTAACAGGGGTAGGAATGTGGTTGGAAGTCTGGGACCATCAATCAATCAATCAATGATAATTTCCTGAGTGCTTACTTTGTTAAGAGCTCTGTACTAAGTCAAGTTCAGATCTTGGAGAAGCTAACGGGGTTAAGATCACTGGGCAGCAAATGGGGAGTTAAATAAGTAGGGTTAAGATCAAGGGGGTCAAAATGTGTACAAGAATAGCCTGGACACTGTTGCCTTGGGATTGGGGGGAAGGTTTGTTTGGTGGTTGTGTGAAGCGTTTAGAATATTGTGGGAACTACCACCATTGCTGTCAACAGGGAACTCCTGGGCTTATCTCGCTTTCTCATCTCTCTCTATAAAGTCAATTGATGCAGTTGATTTCATCCATCTATTTCTCTCCCTATATACAACAGCCAGGAGTATCTATTTGATGCAGAAAGAAATGGATAAGCATCTGAGGTTTTTGAGGAGTTTTAGAAAGGCAGCCTGCAGACTGAAGGACAGACTAGAGAGGGGAAAGGATGGAGGCAGGGAGAACAGATGGGAGGCTGACATTATTGAGAATATAATTATATTTCAAGAACTCCTTTTGCAACTTTGATACCTAAATGTCCATTCTCGCATCATAATTATCTCCAAACTCTTACTTTTATCTTCTTTCCTTAAGTAATATTCAGTCTTTATTATCCCCTAACTTTGTTCATATGATTGCCTTCCCTTTTTCCCCGAGTCCTCTTTTACCCCCCTATCTTTTAGTCCAACAGCAGCATCTGTCAGCATGCTCTCCATTCTGACTCCTCCAGGAAGCACTGTAAAGCCTGCTGAGGGAAGCTTGTCTCCGGTTATGGATTCTGGAAAGCAGCATGGTCAGTGGAAAGAGCCCGGGCTTTGGAGTCAGAGGTCATGGGTACAAATCCCACCCAACCAATTGTCAGCTGTGTGACTCTGAGCAAGTCACTTCACTTCTCTGGGCCTCAGTTACCTCATCTGTAAAATGGGGACTAAGACTGTGAGCCCCCCATGGGACAACCTGATCACCTTGTAACCTCCCCAGCTCTAAGAACAGTGCTTTGCACATAGTAAGCGCTTAATAAATACCATTATTATTATTATTATTATTGGTCTCTGGATACCATGTTGAGGTAGATGAAAACAGAGAGGACAACTTGGCACCTTCCTGACTATTTCTTTAGAGGTTACACTGATCATTTCCTCTTTACCCAACACATAGAGGCATTTGCTTCACCCAAGCATTTGCTCATAATTAGTCTGACGGCTCCTTTCATTTACCGACTCTTCTGGGAAATATGCTAAGGTGTAAAGGCTAGTAGACCTTGTTATTAGGTATAATGGAAGTGTTCCTTTTCATTTCTCGAGCAACACTAATGTAATTACCCTGAATGATTTTCAAACCTCAGCATGTGGCATACTGAAACCATTTACAGGTATGTTCAGGGAGAGATACTGTTTTCCATCCCAGGCATTCACCAATTATAGGAAACATCTTTATTTAAAAATAATGAGGTCTTAAAACAGAATGCATATAATGATGGCACATGCATAGAAAAATCAATTCTCCACTTTGGAAAAGATAATAACATGTGTGCTCCCGATAACATGAGTACAAAATCCTTTTACCAACTCATGAATTATTCCATTTAATTCTTAATGCCCCAAATGTATAACAACTAGCCAAGTAACTAGCCTATGTTCACAAGCCAAGCACAGTTATCTAGGAACAGCAGTACTCCATGTTGTATTGTATTGCACAATTGTGCCCTGCTGCTCAACATCAATACATCTCCTTTTTGATGTCTAGTCAGCTTCTGAAGATAAAGTTCTCACCTTTTAGTCTAATCAGCCACGACTACCTCGATCACCACTGTGGCATATGCCAAAAGGCAGACACAACAGAACTTTTCTGGCCATGGGGAGGTAGCAGAATTAGTCACACCTCTTGATACTTTTCTTCCACCAGCAAATCATCCATTATGGGATCTTATTTTCACAGACACTTACCCGGTATATAAATAGTGACCCAATTAAAAATCAGACTATATATCTTGAATTTTCTTTCATCTTCACTTTCTCAGAAATTCTTGAAGAACTGGTCAGACACTTACAGAGCAATAATTCAGTGGAGGATTCAACAGTTCAAAACCTTAGATACTACAGTTTAATTTCCAAGAATGACAAGCTATGAAATCTAAGTTATTCTTCATAATAAAGGCCATGATCTTTATCCTCACCAACTTTAATTCTGTCCTCTCTTCTGATCACAACAATCTTTCCCCATCCTCATTAACCCCAACACCCACTATGCATACCAGCTGTTCAAGATGTTTACTTTCTCAAACATCGTACCTCCTGCCCCAACTCTTGTCTCTTTCCTCTAATGACCTGGCCACACATTTTATTGATAAAATTAGAACCATCATCTAAAATCTGCCTGGCTCCTCTCCAATCTCTCCCTCCTCCTACGCCCAGTTCGACTCTCCCAAAAGTCTCTGTAGTATCTTGAGGGGAGATCTCTCACCTCGTTTCAAAATCTACCTCCTCCACCCATACCTCTGATTCCATCCCTTTATACTCTATCAAAATACTTGCCTCCTTCCCTCCCTGACAGCCCTCTTCAATCATTCATTTTCCAAAGGCTTCTTCCCCACTTCTTTCAAATATGCTCATGTAACCCCTATCTCACAGCTCCTTCCAGTTGTCACTTCATCTCTCTACTACTTTGCTTTCCAAACTACTTAGTTTTGTTTGTTTGTTTTTATGGAACTTGTTGAGTGCAGAGGTCATGGGTTCAAATTCCGGCTCACCACTTGTCAGCTGTGTGACTCTGGGCAAGTCACTTAACTTCTCTGGGCCTCAGTTACCTCATCTGTAAAATGGGGATTAAGACTGTGAGCCCCCCGTGGGACAACCTAATCACCTTGTAACCTCCCCAGTGCCTACAGCAGTGATTTGCACATAGGAAGCACTTACTAAATGCCATTATTATTATTATTATTATTATTATTATTATTTAAATGCCATTATTATTATTATTATTATTATTATTATTATTATTATTATCAATTGTCAAACACAGTTCTAAGTGATGGGGTAGACCCAAGTTAATTAGGTTGAACACAGACCCTGTCCTGCATGGGGCTCACAGTCTAAGTAGGAGAGAGAACAGGAGAACTGACTTGAACTGAAGTGACTTGTCCAAGGTCACGAGCAAGCAATCGGCAGAGCTGAGATTAGAACCCAAGTCCTTTGACTCCCAGGCCTGTGGTATTTCCACTAGGCCATGCTGCTTCTCAGGTTTTTACACATGTCTTCACTTCCTCCATTGATTCCCTTCATTCCATGAAAACTCCCATCTCTAAGGTGGTGACTTACTTCTTGAAAAATCTGACGGTCCCTACTCCATTCTAATCCTGGCAGACCTTTTACCTGCTCTTGACACTATGGAATAATTCCCTTCTGGAACCATTATCCAACTTGGTTTCACTGAAATTGTCCTCTCCTGTTTTGGGTTGTTTATTTTAGGGTATTTGTTAAGCACTTACTATGTACCAGGCACCACACTAAGCACTAGAATAGATACACGCTAATCAGGTTGGACACAGTCCATGTCCCACATGGGGCTCACAATGCTACTCCCCATTGCCCAAGACCACCCAACAGACAAGTTCTCCTCATTCTCTTTGACCTCTCCTCAAACTCTTTTGCAGGCTTTTCCTCTGCCTCCCACCCTCTTACAGTGGGGGTCCCACCAGGATCAGTTTGGGATCCCCTTCTAAGTCTCCATATACACCCACTCGGGGAACTCATTTGGTCCCATTGCTTTAACTACCATCTCTTTGCAAAGGATTCCCAAATCTACATCTCCAGCCCTGCACTCTCCTTTCCTGCAGTCTCACATTTCCTCCTGCCTTCATGACATCTTTAACTGGCTATGCCACCAACAACTCAAGCTAAAACAGAACAGTCTAAAACAGAGCTCCTTATCTTCCCATCCAAACCTTGTCCTCCCCCTGCCTTTCCAATCACTGTAGACAGCACCACCACCCTTTCTGTTTCACAAGCATGCAATTTTTGGCACTGTCTTCATCTTATGTCTTTTTTTAAATAGCATTTGTTAAGTGCTTACTACGTTCCAAGCACTGTACTATCTCTCTCAACCCCACATTCAATCGGTTATTTAATCTGGTCGGTTCTGCCTTCACAACATTACTAAAATCTGCTCTTTCCTCTCCATCCAAACTGCTATCAGGTTGATCCAAGCACCCATTCTATCCACCTTGATTACTGCATCAGTGTCCTTGATCTCCCTGCCTCTTGTCTTTCCCCACCTCCAGTCCATACTTCACTCTGCTGCACAGGTCATTTTTCTAAAAAAATGTTCAGTCCACAAATCCCTCAAGAACCTCAGGTGGTGGCCTATCCACCTCTGCATCAGATAGAAACTCCTTATCATTGGCTTTAAAGCATTTTATCAGTTTGCTCCTTCCTATCTTACCTCACTGATTTTCTACTACCGCCCAGCCTGCACACTTTGCTCTTCTAGCACAAGCGTTCACACTGTCCCTAGATCTCATCTAACTTGCCTCTGACCCCTTTGCCACAGCCTATCTCTAACCTGGAATTCCCTTCCCCTCCACGTGACAGACCACCACACTCATCTTCAAAGCCTTATAAAATCACATCTCCTCCAAGAAGCCTTCCCTGATTAAGCCCTCATTTCCCTAATTATCTTTCCCTTCTGTGTCTTCTATGCACTTGTATCTGTAGCACTTGATATTCAGCCTCCCCTTCAGTCCCTCAGCACTTATGCACATATCTGTAATTGGTAAACTCGTTGAGAGTCTACCAACTCTGTTGTATTTTTCTCTCCAAAGCACCTAGTACAGTACTCTGCACACCGTAAGCACTCAATAAATACCATTAATTGGTTAGCATCTGGACAGGTCATTAAAAAAGTGCAGATGTACTTCATACATGGCTCAATCACAAAGAAGCAACATGCTTATTCTGTTCCTATTACTTAAGACTTGATTTCTTTTTAGGATCCTTTGATCCTAAAGAAGGACCAACAACTGTGGCATAGGAAATGGCCTCAAATAATATGATATAGCAGTAAACTATTGGGAAAGCATTGCAACAAACAGATGAGTTTCTCAATCAGCAATTAGGAAAGTGCTTGTGGTACCTGAATGAGGGATTCAGGATGAAGAGGTAATCCTGAAAGCAGGCAGGTTGACTCTGCAAACAGCAAATTACATCGGTGCAGTAAGAATCTATCTAAATGAACCTAGTGTGGAACGCACTATGATTTGTGCATTGTGCACATAGACTGTTAGCTCCTCCTGTAGACTGTAAGCACCTTGTGGGCAGGGATCACATCTACCAACTCTACTGTAGTGTACTCTCCAAAATATGTTATACAGAGCTCTGCACAGTAAGTGCTCAGTAAATACCATTGATTGATTTTCTTTTTAACAATAAAGGCACACATAGATGAGATTTAATCACTAGCATTATCTTCAAAAAGTAGTTGCATCTATGTTTGTGTGAATGAATGAACAATATTTTATATCAAAATATATTGTTGAATGAACAATATTTTATATCAAAATATATTGTATGGCATTTTAATCAATCAATCAGTAGTATTTTTGAGCACTTTGTGTAGAGCACTGAATTAAGCATTTGGGATTCTAAAAACTCAGTTATATTAAATTGTACTTTCAATCAATATCACTGATTGATTGGTTGAAAGTACAATTTAACAAACATTGTGGTAAGACTGGGCCTGCTTTCCAATTGAGCATTTGAACTCCATGGATTTGCAATGATAATGTTTTTTGATTCTTATGACAGCAATGCAGTGAGACGACTATCTAATAGTTAAACCATTTTTTTTTCACAAAACATGCAAGGAATTGAGCATACAGTGTTGTCTGTAGAAATTGTATACTACATCCCTACTAACAATGCTGAATGGGCCTCCCATAGTGTATTATTTGCACTGGGATGATGTAAACATGTCTATCACTTATTTTTACAACACACCAGGGCATATTCAACCACAAAACAAGGAAAATATTATCCAACTGAACATATTCAATGGTGCATTAAACCATACATTTTAGTTAAACAAGACTATATAATCCAGTGAGAAGGAATATTTTATATTCAATCACTTCCCCATTTGCTGAATAAAACATTAAATTCGGACACAAAAACCATTTAATAATAATCTTTCATATTTTTCCTAAGAAGTCAATTCACATCATGTCTATTACCTTATGTACCAAATCACTACCTCTCTGTGGTCATTTTGAAATTGGAAGTTTTCAAGTCATCTGGGTTTTTGAGAATTAAATGCAGATTCTTAAAGCAAAAACTCCTATAATAAGCATGAAGAGACTAAGGTCAAATTATGTTTATGGGAGTTCTTTAAACTATACTAAATTAAGCAATGAATTGCTGTTATGAACATGCCTTTTTCCTTATTAATTTTGTTATTTTGGTAGAAAGTTATTTCTACAAAGATCTAGTAGCATTTGCTTCCATGCTAATTATGAGGTTGGAAGTTTCAAATGGCATTCTCAGCATCTCATTCTTGGGCTACAATTTTGCAGATATTTTTACTTACTGGATCAAAACTGTCTATGAACAAATTCAGAGCCAGAGGCCAATTTTTCTTCTATACAGCTAGGTTCACCTATAGCCAAATAATTATGTACAAAAAATTTTTCAGTTGGTATGAAAATGAGACAATATCTATCGATATATATTTGAATACATGCCTCTATTTTTATTACAATTTCTATTGCACAACATTTGATAATCTAACTGTGGACTTTCTGAAACTTGTTGCAGCTCCCTGGCAGCTAAAAGTCACTTGGCACACAATGCCCATAATGCCCATGGTTCACTGTAACAGTATAGAAAGGCTTAGTTTGTCCCCGTGAATCAAATATATAACCATTATTTATCATTATAACAAAGTGATGATGATGATGGTATTTGTTAAGCATTTACTATGTGCCAAGCTCTGTTCTAAGCGCTGGGGTAAATGCAAGGTAATCAGGTTGTCCCATATGGGGCTTACAGTCTTAATGCCCATTTTACAGATGAGGTAACTGAGGCACAGAGAAGTTAAGTGGCCTGCCCAAAGTCACCCAGTTGATACGTGGTGAAGCCGGGATTAGAACCCACCATCTCTGACTCCCAAGCCCGGGCTCTTTCCACTAAGCCATGCTGCTTCTGTGCGGCACCCAAATAATCAGAAAATTACCTTAATGCATGTATATCAAGAGATGAGCTCCTGTTACCCTTCCATCTGGACACAATGAAGCGCTCAGTACTGATTTCCTTGAGATGCAAAAGGAACCTCAGAAAAAAACCCAGGAGTGAAAGGGTGTTGGGGAAATTTGGGCAGGACATTTGCTCTGTGCCATAAGGAGAAAATCTGAAAAGTGTGCTGAAGTGCAAGTAATGAGTAGCCAACAACTTTGTGGCCATGATGCTATGTAAAATTTGTCATCATAATCCAGAGTTCACAAAGGTTGACAGCTACTCACCGTCCCTAATGGCCACTGAGCCACCACTTTGCTGAAATAACAGCGGTCTATTCACACATCAACATCCCCAAGAAAACATTCACACTTTACTCCCCTGGCTATTCACCATCCCAGAAATCTCAAACGTGGTCACACGTTCACACTGAGCTCTCCCAGAGGTTAAGAAGCTTCTTTACCAACAGTAAACCATTCTGTTCTTTGCGCAGGAAGCACACAAGACTCTAAGCAATCTTGGTTTAACTTATGAACTTTTTTAAAGAAAGGTGAAAAGATAGGAAGACAAGGGGGAAAATCACATTAGGTGTTTCACAGAACACTCCCACAGTTGAACAGATTTTTAATCGAATGTATTAATGCTCTCCTCATGCCCCTCGTTCAGTAACCCATTTTTGCAACTCCACTGCAAATCCTTCAAAGGTTAACAGACCTGTCCGGAAAGCAAGAGCGCCCAACTCCACTGCACTCGGTGAATTTTAATGTTCTACATTATAACAAGTGTGCTATTTTTATACCTGATAGCAGCCAGCGATGAGCAATATTTCAGGATCAGTATAAAATATGACAGAGGCCAAGGAAAGGGACAATAACACTGCCTATCCAGCTTCCAGCCTCCGATTAATATTAGCCTGCAATGAGATGGAGAGGGGAAGCGGCAGAAGGAGTCATTACAGTGGGAAAGTGGACTCCATGAAAGCTCCAAGGGAATCTCCATTATCAGAAATCCCCAAAGAATGCCTAATCAGGCGTTCAAGATCACTTCCCTCTCTTTGAGGGCATTTAGATCCTCAGAATAAAACTGACAGATAGCAGGGCTGCACAAACTAATGTCTGTCTCCCCCTCTAGACTCTAAGCTCATTGTGGACAGGGAATGTGTCTGTTACGTTGTACTCTCTCAAGTGCATAGTACAGGATTTTGCACACAGAAATTGTTCAATGAGGACCTGGGTTCTAATTCTGGCTCTGCCACTTGTCGGCTTTACAACTACTCTCTGTGCCTCAGTTTCCGCATCTGTAAAATAGGGATTAACCTCTTCTCCCTGTTGCTTAAGGCTGCAAACCCCATGCAGACAGGGAACCCCAGGACTTAGTACAGTGTTTGACATGTAGCAGAGGACTTAAATGTCACAATTATTATTATTCTATAAGATTGAGAACTATTTATAAAGGGATGGCAATTGTTCGGAGCCTTTTTTACACAGAAAATAGTAAAGTGAAGATCAAATAGGTAAGTCTGTGGTCAGTTGGGAAACCAGGAAAGAGATGTTCTGAGCTCTCCTCTGTCACTGGTTCAGTAACTGCTGAAAAATTACACTATTGTGGTCCACTCCTTATTTGAAAATGCCCTCCTACCTCACCTCACTGATCTACTTCAGCTCAGCCACACAGTTCATTCTTCTAGTGCCACCTTGTTCACTGTGGCCCAATCTTATCTATCTCACCCTTTCCCACATGCTCCCTCTGACCTTGAACTCCCTCCCCCTCCATATATGCCAGACTACCACTTTCCCTACCCTCAAAGCCTTATTAAGGTCACATCTCCTCCAAGAGACTTTCTCCAGTTAAGCCCTCTTTCCCAACTTCCTCTCCCTTCTGCATCATCTATGCACTTTAATCTCTGACCTTTGTCCATTTGATATTTCCCCCACCCTCAACCCATAGTATTTATGTACATATTTATCAATTCTATATTATATATATGTATTATACATATATATTATCTCATACATATTACATATTGTATGTATTTACTACTCTATTTTATTTTGTTAATATGTTTTGTTTTGTTGTCTGTCTCCCCCTTCTAGACTGTGAGCCCGCTGCTGGGTAGGGACCGTCTCTATATGTTGCCAACTTGTACTTCCCAAGCACTTAGTACAGTGCTCTGCACACAGCATGTGCTCAATAAATATGACTGAATGAATGAATATTATAAATTAGTTAATTATATTTACATCTGTCTCTCCCTCTAGACTGTAAACTCATACCTCTAGACATTAAACTCATCCCTCTAGACTAAGCGGTTGTGGGCAGGGAATGTGACTTTGCAGTACTAACAGACATAGTATATACCATCTACAAAGACCTCCCAAGGGATATGGGTGATAACACTCTGACCTGTTTTTCATGGAGAGGTAAGAGTGTTAATCCTCTGTCATTGTGCTGCTCTCCTTTAGACAAGAGGCACTGGCTCCTTTAGAACAAAATCGTCCATTTCGTACCAAGGTTGGACAAGATCTTTTAAAGGTCCCTCGAGATCTCTGATGGAAAGTTGACCAATTTTAATCAGGGACTGACATCCCCACTGCATATTCAGGGATCTATGCTAAATGCCTCAGAGATAATGCTGACACTGTGATATCAAGTACCCTTACTCGTTTTTTCCAATACTGTTTTTATCTTCCTTTCCAAAGTGAAATAACTGGGCCAAATTCTGTTCTCAGAAATGTGTTCAATTCCCACTGAAGACAGAATTGGGTTTACTGTTTAATCAATTCCTGAAAGAAGAGAAAATGACAAAGTTACAAAATTGCAGTTGCTGACAATGATTCTAATTTTAGCAAAAGGCTTAAGAGAAGGAAAAAAAAAAGATTTTGGTTTTTTTTTTCTCATTCTCTTTCAATCTTCCTGGGACCAATGAGATGTTTCCCCCCAAGTGACTTGTAGTACTTTGTAAACACTGTAACTTTTCAATTTTTAAGAACCCCAAAGCAAACTCTCCAACATGCCCATGAATACCAAACACTTGAAGCAGTGAGTCTCTAGTCTTGCAAGACATTTGTAAATATTCTTTCCTCCTTCAGATCAAATATTTTAAAAGGTCAGTAGTGAAATACATTTAGTTGCCCTCTAAAGAGTAAAGGATTGTTTCACCAGCTATTCCAAACAGTCTGATGAAAAAGCTGTGGTGGTACAAAGAATGCTCTATTGATTCAGTGTAAGAAATCACACTGGGTATTTGGTTAACAGAGTGGGCTATAAGGGAAATTTCCATGTTGTCAAGATCTCTCCTATCTCCTATCCTACGAAGAAGCATGGCTCAGTGGAAAGAGCCTGGGCTGTGGAGTCCGAGGTCATGGGTTCAAATCCCTGCTCCTCCAATTGTCAGCTGTGTGACTTTGAGCAAGTCACTTAACTTCCCTGTGCCTCAGTTACCTCATCTGTAAAATGGGGATTAAGAATGTGAGCCCCCCGGGGGACAACCTGATCACCTTGTAACCTCCCCAGTGCTTAGAACTGTGCTTTGCACATAGTAAGTGCTTAATAAATGCCTTCATATTATTATTATTATCTCTCATCTTGTATTTTCTTTCTACTGTCTTGCAAGGAAAATTAGTTCAAATCATCTTCAGTTGGTTCTTTCATTTCACGCTCAATAATGAGGCTGCCCTGTAAATAATTCCTATGACATACTCATTCTGTGTGTGTGTGTATGTGTGTGTGTGCATGTATGTTTGGGGAGGTACTGAAGATTCAGGTGGGAGACGAAAGCTACAAAATGAGGGTGGGTGGTGGGCAGGTTGAAAGGGAGAAGGAAGGTAATCGAGCTAAGCAATGGGAGAAGGGCTTCTGGGATGACAGGTACAGGCCCCTCCATTCCTTCAATCCCTTCAATCAATCAGTAGTACTTTCTGGGCACTTACTGTCCACACAGCCTGGTATTAAGCACTTGGGAGAATACAGTGGAGTTGGTAGATACAATCACTAGTCATAAAAAACTTAAAATATAGTGCGCAATTTGGATCCCTCTTTTCTACTTCCTCGTTGCTATGGCATTCACTCAATCGTATTTATTGAGAGTCTACTGTCTGTAGATTACTGTTCTAAGTGCTTGGGAGAGTATGATATAACAGTATGATGGACATTCCCTGCCCAAAGTGAGCTTACAGTCTAGAGGAGACAGAGAGTAATACAAATAAATGAATTACTGATACATACATAAGTGCTGCTGCATTGGAAAGGGGATGAATAAAGGGAGCAAGTCAGGGTGATGCAGAAGGGAGTGGAAGAAAAGGAAAAGAGGGCTTGGTCTAGGAAGGCTTCTTGGAGGAGGTGGGCCTCCAAAAGGCTTTGAAGGTGGGGAGAATAACTGTCTGTCAAATATGAAGAGGGAGGATGTTCCAGGCCACAGGAAGGATGTGGGCAAGAGGTCGGATTGAGATAGGCAAGATCGTGGTACAGTGAGTAGGTCTGCATAGGTAGGAGGAGGCAAGGTGACTAAGTGCGTTAAAACCAACAGTTAGGAGTTTTTGTTTAATGCAGAGATAGGCAACCACTAGAGGTTCTTGAGGGGGAAAAACATGGTATGATTGTTTTTGTACAAAACTGATCTGGTAAGCAGAGTGACGTATGGACTGGAGTGGGGAGAGACAAGAGGAAGGGAGTTCAGCAAGGAGGCTGATATACTAACCATAGAAGGACAGGATAAATGCTTGGATTAAAGTGGTAGCAGTTTAGGAGATAAAAACGCAGATTTTAGAAATGTTATGATGGTTGAACCAACAAGATTTAACGATAGATTGAATATCTTATACCCACCATGAACGAATGGCTTCTTCTTGTCCATTCTAGTGATTGCCCAAGGCATAGTTCACTACTCCATGCTTTCAATCCGGATTTCCATCTTTGGTAAAAGGATTATTAGCCAAGGAAACTCTGGCTATAAGTAACTCTGAAAAGCAATGTGGCCTAGTGGAGAGAGCGTGGGCCTGGGAGACAGAGTTCTTAGGTTCTTATCCTGCCTCCACCACATTATCTGCTGTGTGACCTAGGACAAGTCACTTCTCTGTGCCTCAGTTCCCTCATCTGCAATATGGGGAATCAATACCTGTTATTCCTCCTACTTAGACTGTGAGCATTTAGCAAATATCATATAAACAAAGGCACCTTGCTGTCATCCAGAGCCACTCTCAGGAATACTATTTTGCTCAGTGGACTCATGAAAACCAGGTGAAGATGATTTATTTTTTAGCATATACACAAAATCTCTATACAACTTGCTCGTTGCAAGCTTATTATCCTTCAAATTTTCCTATGCTTTGGCACCCCTTCCACAACAGTGTTTATCCCAATTGACCTTTAATCCTAGGCCACTCTTCCCCATTGTCTGAAACCTCTGGGACCCTGGCTTCCACTACTACCTCATCAAAACTGCACCAACTGCAGCAAGTCAGTATGAATCAATATACTTTAACTGTCATTATTTAAGCACTTACTCATCCACATATTCATATTTCAATTCTCCCCTTCTTCCCCCTAGTTTACACACTAGATTGTAAGTGGGAATCGCATCTTCATCGCAGTTACCTCATCTGTAAAATGGGGATTAAGACTGTGAGCTCCACGTGGGACAACCTGATCACCTGGTAAACTCCCCAGCGCTTAGAACAGTGCTTTGCACATAGTAAGCGCTTAATAAATGCCATTATTATTATTATTATTATTATTATTATCACCTTCTAACTCTATCCCCCTCTAGACCGTAAGCTTGTTTTGGGCAGGGAATGTGTTCACCAACTCTGTTGTACTGTTCTCTCCCAAGCACTTAGGATAGTGCTCGGCACACAGTAAGTGCTCGATAAATACTACTGATTAATTCTGTACTCTCCAGTGCTTAGTACAGTGCTCTGCTCACAGGAGGTGCTCAAAAATGCTACTGATTGATAATTTTCCATTAGCTGTTTTGTTGTATCAAAGCTACATCTCCATTCGTGTACACTAACTGAATTTTAAAACTTGTTCCCCATATTGAACTTAGTTTGTCCAAATAACCTCTGAGGGCCAGTCAGTATCGTGATTCCTGCTCAGAGAGACCTGGGAGAAATGGAAAAGCCGAGGGGCTAAAAGAGCGGAGACCAATGTTTAGAGGCCTGGAAGCTACATTCAGATACTAGGAACTACCCTTCCCCACTCACTGCGTTGGCCTTAATTTTCATTTAATTATTGTAAGAATATTTAACTACAGTAGCATCACATCGGTTTTTATTCCGCTACATTATTGTTATTCCACTACATTAACAGAACATTTTCACTAAAAATAACTTTAATGGCCAGAACTTTATTGTTCTTCAAGCTTCACTGTTTTCCATTCAATTAATGTCTTCATTTAGAAAATCTTCAATTATTTCTTCCCCAAAGTTCACAATGGGATAGTTTTTAAAAATGCAACCACTATCACTAGAAAATCACCTTTCTAAGAATTACATTCACCTGAAAAAAATAAAACCTCTGGTAGCACAGTAAGTTAATCAGGCCAAATCAAAAACATGGATTGGAATCAATTAATTCAAAGGCATCTTTCCACAAAACATTTAGGACTTCTTCTAAGATACTGAGTAGTAATAGTTGTTAGTAAGCGCTTACTGTGTGCAGAGGACTGTACTAAGTGTTGGGACAGAATACACAGGTGGCAATTAAACATGGTCCCTGTCCCCCAGGGGGCTGACAATTTACTGCTGCCAACACCTCTGATGAGCTGAGAGATGACTTTAATGGCAATTGGCAGCTGGGGTTAGAGAACAGGTATTTTCGCTAGTTAATGTATTTTGAGCTTAATTCTCCCTTGAGTGCACAGGGGGGAAGAGAAGGAGGAAGTGGGGAGGTGGATGGCGGGGAGGAGGAAGGAGAAAGGAGGAAGACACTACTTTTCTACTGAGAGCTCACCTCCTCCAGGAGGCCTTCCCAGACTGAGCCCCTTCCTTCCTCTCCCCCTCATCCCCCTCTCCATCCCCCCATCTTACCTCCTTCTCTTCCCCACAGCACCTATATATATGTATATATGTTTATACATATTTATTACTCTACTTATTTATTTATTTATTTTACTTGTACATATCTATTCTATTTATTTTATTTTGTTAGTATGTTTGGTTTTGTTCTCTGTCTCCCCCGTTTAGACTGTGAGCCCACTGTTGGGTAGGGACTGTCTCAATATGTTGCCAACTTGTACTTCTCAAACACTTAGTACAGTGCTCTGCACACAGTAAGCCCTCAGTAAATACGATTGATTGATTGATTGATTGATTTTCTGCAACCCCACTCTGATTCTGAGACCAAAGCAGCCATGTGACCTAGTGGAAGGACTGCAGGCCAGGGAGTCAAAGGAATTGATTTCTAATGCCAGCTCTGCCACTTGCCTGTTGTGTGATCTTGGGCAAGTCACCTCGCTTTCTTGTTTTATTGTATTCTCTCAAGCACTTAGTACAGAGCTCTGCACACAGTATGTGCTTAGTAAATATGACTGATTTATGCCTCTGTGTCTCAACCTCCTCATCCTTAAAATAAGTATTAAATGCCTATTCCGTTTCCCTCTTAGACTACGAGGTCCATGTGAGACAGAGACTATGTGTAAGATGATTAACGTATGTTTACCCCATTGCTTAGTATATAGTAATAGCTTAAATACCACCATTATTATTGCTGTTTAGACAGGCGGAAACTGAACTGCAGCCCAGGAAGTGTTCTCCTTGACTATACAGTTAGTTATATTGCTGCAAACCACAAAAATACTCTTTGAGCAAAAGTCCCTAAGCCTTATTTTTTGGTCCTTTTGGTATCCTGGACTACCACAGGATTCTGACAAGCCTCAGGACTAGTTTCAGGACTTCACAGTAGTAGTAATTGTATTTATTAAGCGCTTACTGTGTGCAGTCTACTGTACTAAGTGCTGGAAAAGAATACACAGAAATGCTCACTGTCCCTCAGGGAGCATAGAGAGATTGGACTGACCCTCTGATACCACCCCACTCCCCAGGGATGGTTCCATCACAGGCTGTCCTTGGTTTTCCAGAGGTGCCCAAAATGGGAAACAGGTGATGACCCTCATGGAGACACCTCCCTCTCAGGAAATTCCCCATGGGGTCTCTTTGAGCCCATTGTAGCCCAAGGCACTCAGGGATTGGTGCACTTCCATAATGGCCACACTGGAATGCATGCATGATGGAAATGACATTTGTGGGTTCGCCCTGGCTGTTCTGCACTGGTGGGAGGAAAGCAGCCAGTGCAAAGCAGCTGTTCCACCCACCAAAGAAGCTATGCACCCAAAGAGAGCTGTAACACACTGCTTTATTTCCTTGAGTTGGGAGCTAAAGGGGAATAATTACCTTCTCTGAGAAGCCCCGCTGAGGGCAGGCTCCACAGGGGGATATGCCCTAATCCCGACTCCCAAGGGTGGGAGAACTGGGCTTGTTATTTAAACAGAATACGAAGCTTCATTTCTTATGCAAAAAGAAACAACATCTCTCTCTGCTGAAATGAAGTGCTCCTGTTTCTCCACAATTAATATTTAAAATTCAAAGCAAAATGTATATTCTCAATGGAATTCAACAACACTTCAATTTGAATGAAAAAAACATTCAAACTTTTTTAAGAGCCAAGAAAAATATTCCCAAGATAAACACTCCCAAGATACTCATAAAAGGAGAAAAATAATCTGTTTTGTTTAGTTGCCTTTCCCCGATCAGGTGACACCTATATCAAGAGGGCCTGACTTCGTTTTTCTGGGAAATATACTCCCTGCTTAGGGACTCATCTTCTTTGAAGAAGCACGGCAGTAGTTTCTATTATTTGGAAGTAGTGTTGCCTAGTGGATAGGGCATGGGACGGGGAGTTAGAGGGCCAGTGTTCTAATCCCAGCTTTGCCACTTGCCTGCGGTGTGACCTTGGGCAAGTCGCTTAATTTCTCTGTGCCTCAGTTTCCTCAACTGCAAAATGGAGATGAAGTACCCATTCTCCTTTTCCTCTAGACTGTGAGTCCCATGTGGGACAGACCTGTGTCCAACCTGATTTACTTGTATCTTTCTCAGCACTACATGTATAGGGTTTGACACATAGAAAGTGCTTAAAAAATAACACACCTATTACTCTGCTCATTCCATAAGATTGAAAACATAGTAAGCACTTAAATACCATAGGTATTAAGCAAATAACTTATTTTTTATAATTTGCAGGATTTCTTCACCAGACCCCAGTTATGCTCCTTGACTGAGATGCTATCATATTTAGTGCATTAAACTTAGTCTTCACACACGAGAAGAGCTGGAATCAGAGACTTCTGAGAATTCTCCTTGAGGTATTCCACATGCTATGATCTATTTATCAGTAATAGACCCAATAATTTAGTCCTGCTTTTGGCATTTATTGACCACTTTAGAACTTTGGGTATAAAGGGAGGGGCCAACCTAGTTGAAGACATATGAATAATAATAAGAGTTGTGATATTTGTTAAGTGCTTACTATGTACTAAACACTGTGGTTTTAAATAAATACAGATCAGAAATAGTCCTTGTCCCACACTTTTTTTGTTTCGTTTTTTTTTTGTCTGTCCCCCTTCTAATGATAATAATAATAATGATGGCATTTATTAAATGCTTACTATGTGCAAAACCCTGTTCTAAGCACTGGGGGAGGTTACAAGGTGATCAGATTGCCCCACGGGGGGCTCACAGTCTTAATCCCCATTTTACAGATGAGGTAACTGAGGCTGTGAGCCCACTGTTGGGTAGGGACCGTCTCTATATGTTGCCGATTTGTACTTCCCAATCACTTAGTACAGTGCTCTGCACACAGTAAGCACTCAAATATGATTGAACGAATAAATGAATAGGATTCAGTCTAAGGAGGAGGGAGAACATATATTTAATCCCTATTTTACTGATAGGGAAACTGAGACATAGAGACATTAAATGATTTGCTCCAGGTCATAGAGCAGGCATTTACAGGAGCCCGGATTAGAACACAAGTCACTGACTTCCAGACGGGTTTTTAATACTAAGCCATGATGTTTCTCCATATCCTAGGTTGTTTGTTCACACTAATGAAGCTCAATCCAAGGAAATTCAGGAGACACTGTAACCCAATCCAGAATTGCAATGGTCACACTTTTTAGACCAACTCTGCAAGAGACTGAATATACTGCCACTTGGGTTCCTCATCATCATCATCAATCGTATTTATTGAGCGCTTACTGTGTGCAGAGCACCGTATTAAGCGCTTGGGAAGTTCAAGTTGGCAACATATAGAGACAGTCCCTACCCAACAGTGGGCTCACAGTCTAAAAGGGGGAGACAGAAAACAAAACCAAACATATTAACAAAATAAAATAAATAGAATAGATATGGACAAGTAAAATAAATAAATAATAAGAGTAATGAATATGTACAAACATATATACATATATACAGGTGCTGTGGGGAAGGGAAGGAGGTAAGATGGGGGGATGGAGAGGGGGATGAGGGGGAGAGGAAGGAAGGGGCTCAGAAAAATATGGAACGCTGCACGAATTTGTGTGTCGTCATAGTTCCATAGCCAGCAATCACTCTCCCCATCTTCCAAGCCTTACTGAAGGTATTATCTCCACCAAGAAGCCATTCCTAAATCCTCATTTCTTCTTCTCCCTCTCCTTTCTATGCTGTCCTTGCACTTGGATTTGCTCCCTTTATTTACCCCTCCCTTGGCCCCTCATGGCTCAGTGGAAAAGAGCACGGGCTTTGGAGTCAGAGGTCATGGGTTCAAATCCCAGCTCTGCCAATTGTCAGCTGCGTGACTTTGGGCAAGTCACTTAACTTCTCAGTGCCTCAGTGACCTCATCTGTAAAATGGGGATGAAGACTGTGAGCCCCACATGGGACAACCTGATCACCTTGTAACTTCCCCAGTGCTTAGAACAGTGCTTTGCACATAGTAAACACTTAATAAATGCCATTATTATTATTATTATTATGTACAGATCCGTATTTTGTTTACTTAGATGAATATCTGTCTCCCCCTCTAGACTGTAAGCTCAATGTGGGAAGGGAATGTGTCTAACAACTCTGTAACACTGTATTCTCCCAACTACTTAGTACAGTACTCTTCACACAGCGAGTGCTCAATAAATACAATTGATGGATTTGGTTTAATTTTATAATGTTTTACTGGTCTGACTAGACTGAAATCATTGGTTACATTAATTACCATCAAGTATTTATTAGCAGGCCATGGTTAATGTTTTATAGGAGGTACAAGGTATGTAACAAAAATGTATTAAAACACAGTACCATCCCTTTCCACCTCTGCTGCTTTCCAAGCCCAGGAGTGTATGTTTCAAAAATAACTTCCCCTGGTTCCCTGACCTCACCCCACACACTGGAATGCATGGAATTGGGGTAAGGGAAAGAAAAGGAGCCAAAGAATCATTTTCATAATGTCTTATATCCTGACTAACTTCTTTTGCAGACATTAAATCCTAACTCTCTCTTCTCTGATTAGGCATGATTCGTGGTTTTTGAGCAAATAGAACACACTTTGCTATCCGTTGTCATCAGAAAGTGGAACCATCTTTGATAAAATGGATAATTAATCTCATTAAGGCGATGTAGGAATAAAAACTCTTAGCATTATAGTTGATTTAAAATGCAATAAGATGCTATTCCCTCTTCAGAGATGAGGAATTGAGAGCACAGGGATATGCTCACTTTCCACTCCGCTACCCAAAGATAGAGTCTGACATGAAATATAGGCTGTGAGATGCCAGTACGTGCACAACTGTAATGCTGGGAAAAGTTTTCTCCAGGAAACCTGAGGGAGAAATGAAAGAATTAATTAAAAAGGTGTTTCTATTTAGAGAGCCTGTGTGAAAAAGGGATTTGCATTTCTCTGAATAGGGAGAGGCCCATGGACCATGTACAGTGTGGAGGAATTGCAATGTATCTTTTCAAATGTCCCACACACCCTTCCTTCCCTCTGAACTGCATGCAGCCCAGCCCCTGGATGATCAGAGACTTTTCTCCTTCTCCTTCCTGTGGGATCTCTTTAGGAGAATGTGTTCCGGGGTTTGGTTTTCCTTTGGGTTTTTCTACAGCACAAAATGTCTCTAATTGGTTGGAGATATTTTGGGTAAGGAAGAATTAGAGTTCCCACTAACAAATTATTAGTTCCTAAATCTATAAACCCATGCAGATCTCATTCCTGGCTCATAAAAGACAATTATTTTCAGGCAGGGTATAGAGAAAAACAAAGATTTTAAAGTAAGAAAAATATACTGTACTGGAGGACTGGCTTAGGGCTCAGAACAGAAGAGTACAGCAAATCTGAACAAATCCCCTCCTCTCTGATCAAGTCATCCCATTAGCTGCCCTTAGCACTAATGTGCATATAGATTAATTTACTCCACCTGTTTATTCATGCATTTATTCACTTTTGCCTTAGTTCTTCTGTTCCTGGTTGCATTTCTTTTCTCTCTCTGCCTTCCCTACTAGGTTGTACGTTATATGAGGGCTCGGACAGTGTCTGCTTTTATTGTATGCTCCCATTCCTCTTACACACCATAAACAATACATATTAATCAATCCATTTATTGACAGCCTGTGTGCAGAGCACCGTACTAAGCCCTTGGGAGAGTACAACACAAGTTAAAGACAAAGTTCCTGCCCACAAAGAGCCTAAAAATAAAGTCTGGGTAGGGGATGGTAGACACAAATTGTTTACAAATAATGGACAGAGAAAGAAGAAAGATACAACAGGTAATGATGCAGTGCCCTGTTGGAGATGAGCCTGAATCCATCAGAACCTAATCTGAGAGTGATCTGGGTAGCGGCAGTCATGCTCTCTCATCTCTGCCAGTCATGTTCCCACTGGGGCATGGTGTGCAAAAACTGAGAAGATGGGCAGAGGTACAGCACACTGACTTTATCTTCTGTGCAGGAGCCATTCATGGCCCAAGTGCCCAGAACATAGTATTGATGAGGTGTCCACAACACCATTACTCAGAAGGCAGGTGCTTTGGGAGCCATTGCAGGCCTCCCTGACAACACTGGCCATCTAGTTTTCAGAATTCCTGCTGAGCCTCAAAGACCGTAAGGCAGAAAATGGAATTAGGACCTAGGTCTCCTAATTCCTACAGCAGTGTTCTTTTCACTGTACCAATAACATGTAACTGATAATAGCAAGAAAAATGGGGGCAGAAGTAAGTAGTAAATGCAAATCTCTAGATAGGTAAGTAATATGGGTAACTGTTGTATTGATAGGACTTGGGATGTTGGAAATAACTGGAGACCCTTTCTTCACAAAGTAGGATTTTAGGAAGGCTTTGAAGATAGGGAGAGCTACAGTCAGGTGGAACTGAAGGGAGAAGGAATTGCTGGCAGAAGGAACAGCAAGAAAAAGGGAGGTTTCCATAAAGGACCTATGCCTTTATGGACAGTGATCTTGTTATTTGGTGAATCCCATAAAAGGTCTGTGGTCATGTGGCTGGCATAGAGAGGCAACTCAATGCTTTCCCAAGTCGTTTAAATGTTGCTTTGGCCTTTACTAGTGAAGAGGGGACAGGACAGGGGAAGCTAGCAGGATTGGACCTTCCTCTGGCTCTCCTCCATGTCCTTTCCAATCCCCACACCTCCCTTTCGCTCCTCCATCTTCCGCCAAGCAGATTCAGTCACGTCAGGAATGAGCATCGTGCTAGGAAATCCCCCCAATTCCCACCCAAATCAGTTGGAATGCAAAGTTTTCAGTATGCGCACTTTAAAACAGAAAACTGATGGTGTTTTCTTCAGGGATTCTAGGGCATCTTAAATTATGAAACAACATTCCCAGAAAATGCTGTAGACACTTCAGCTGTGATTACGTCGGCCTCTGGGAGTGAGCTTTGAATATGAACAGGGAAGCCCCCTTTTCCTTGCCAGTTGGAATGCAAAGTTTTCACTATGCACATTTCCAAACAAAAACTCGAAGGGGAAGGTTTCTGTCCCAGAAGCAGTGAGATGCTGATACCACTGCTGCCATTTTCTCCATTCAAGCCCACCCTACTCTTGCGAATCAGACCCTGTCTGGGGGAGCCAATCAGATGAAACAGTGCGTAAATAGCCAGAAATCAATGCTTTTAATTGGTGGAATATGATCACAGAAGGGTTTTTTTTTTTTAAATTTGTTAAGCACTTACTATTTGCCAGGCACTGTTCTAAGTGTGGGGTAGTAGATTCAAGGTAATCAGGTTGGACACAGTCCCTGCCCCACATGGGCTCACAGTCTTAATCCCCATTTTAAAGATAGGTAATTGAGGAACAGAGAAGTGACTTGCCTGAGGTCACACAGTAGACAAGTGGTAGAGCCAGCCTTAGAACCCAGGTCCTTCCAACTACCAGGCCTAAGCTCTATCCACTAGGCCTTACTGCATCAACCTCCTCTACGATCTCCCATCCTCCTGTCTCTCCCCAATTTAATCCATACTTCATGCCGCTGCCCGGATAGTCTTTGTGCAGAAACGCTCTGGGCATGTTACTCCCCTCCTCAAAAATCTCCAGTGGCTACCAATCAACCTACACATCAGGCAAAAACTCCTCACCCTCGGCTTCAAGGCTCTCCATCACCTCGCCCCCTCCTACCTCACCGCCCTTCTCTTCTTCTCCAGCCCAGCCTGCACCCTCTGCCGCTAATCTCCTCACTGTGCCTCATTCTCACCTGTCCCGCCGTCGACCCCCAGCCCACGTCCTCCCCCTGGCCTGGAATGTCCCCCCTCTGCACATCCGCCAAGCTAGCTCTCTTCCTCCCTTCAAAGCTCTACTGAGAGCTCACCTCCTCCAGGAGGCCTTCCCAGACTGATCCCCCTCCTTCCTCTTCCCCTCCTCCCCCTCCCCATCTCCCCAACTTACCTCCTTCCCCTCCCCACAGCACCTGTATATATGTTTGTACATATTTACTACTCTATTTATTTATTTATTTTACTTGTACATATTAATTCTATTCATTTTATTTTGTTAATATGTTTTGTTTTGTTGTCTGTCTCCCCCTTCTAGACTGTGAGCCCACTGTTGCGTAGGGACCGTCTGTATATGTTGCCAACTTTTACTTCCCAAGCGCTTAATACAGTGCTCTGCACACAGTAAGCCCTCAATAAATACGATTGAATGAATGAATGAATGAATAGGCCATGCTGCTTCTAAGGTTGTCCAGAAGCTATTTCATATTCATACCTCAGCAGGCACAAACTTGTCATATGGCCAACAAGGGGTCAGAGAGGCAGGAAAATCAAGAGAAAGAGGAGTAAAAAAAGGTGTTTGGGTGGCATTTAAGAGGGTGACTTGGGGCATAATGGGGGAAGAGAGCAAATATGTGAGGAAACAGCTAGTGGAGAGTTAACATCCACTATAATACACCTTTGCATTTCCTCAAGTGCTAACTTTGCTTGTTAACACTTTCTGTCCCAACCTTCTAGGCCACTTTCATAACAATAGGAGCAGTGTTGGTATGTATGGTAACAACACCAGCCAGGAGTCATGATGCACCTCCACATGCAACAGCAGCCCTTAGCAGCTCGGGTGTCCCCATGGTTGAATTTCAAGTCTTTCTCTGCAGTCTCTGTTGAAATCATCTCCCCACACTCACTGCAGCCCAGTCCTGAGCAGACAGTCAGCAAAGTCCAGTTGACAACAGAAAAAGTAATTTGGAGAAAAACCCAACCTAGGTGTGTCATCCATGCACTTGGCTCTGTAATCTTCGGGCATTTGGTATTCACCCCACAACACTTAGGAACATATAACATATTGTAAATTATTTATGTGTATTAATATCAGCCTCCCCCTCTAGACTCGTTGTGGGAAAGGAACGTGTCTACCAACTCTGGTGTATTATACTCTCCCAAGCGCTCAATACAGGCCCCTGCATGCAGAAAGCATTCAGAAAATACACTGGCAGATCAATTGCCTTTCCTTTCATTGTGAATGCCAGGTAAATCTTTTCAGTCATGCCCTGACTCATACATTGGATCTTAGTGTCAGTAGTGTCACAACTGAAAACACAGAACACCATAACTATTTTTCCTCCTCTGAGTTTCTTGCCAAAAAAAAAAAAACAAACAGATTCAGGGAAAACACAGTCTTTGGGAAAAAAACGAAGCCAAAGAAACAAAACTTTCCCTTATTGAATTCATTATTTGCTTCCAACTGGTGGAAATTCACATTCTGATCATGATTGGATTTGATCATCTAGAGTCTCCCTTCCTATGAGATACACTAATGAAAATCGATGCGTCTAAATGTGCACCTGCCTCACTCTAATGCAGAGGCATTATCTAAAAGCCTTGGGTGGGTTTGGAGTTTCAGGCAACAAGGCTTCTTCTTTCCTGTTTCACAGGGAAACATTTCAGTACAGAACTACTAAGAAAAGCTGTCTCTCCAGGAATCCTCAAAGTCTTCCAACTGCAACATCTGGCAACAAATTAACCATATTCCACTTGAATCAATAGGCTGACATCACTTGGAGGAAATCTGTTTCTTGTTCCCTTAGGATTTCTATTTCCTGAAATATTTTTTCTACTGTCATCGTAACTACTGCCAGATCACATTGATCAGCAAATTAAAGACCACAGGTGTGTCGGAATCATTCTAGTTTGGGAAAAGTAGAAAAGGGCTCTGGGACTCTTTCTCCATACTCCACATTTTCTATTTCTGGCCACCATCCACTTCCCCCAGACCCCCTCCCTATCTCTCTTTTGCTCTTCAGCATGTCTCCTGGGGGTGGTTCCTGCTGAGTTTTCAGGTGAAACCACTGTCTCGCCAATAACCATCTGGTCTAGACTTCCAAGCTCTCTCTCTAAAGAGCTATGAGGAGATCTTAGAACTCCTGAGTGACATGAAAGACCATAAACTGGGTCTGTCTGCCCCAATAGCTCTTCTCAGCCTATCTGCTCCTCCTCAGTCCACTGGCTCTCCCACCTCGAAAAACTTCCTGCCCCGACAAACCAGTCCCTCAAAATGAAATGCTAGCATCTAAGGAGGCAGCTAGTTACAATGAAGGAAACACAATCTTTACAACATTCCTAGGTGATACTGGTCTTTAAGCTGGTGACTATGTGTTTATATACGCATGTACTCGGTAAGTGTAGATAGAGCAACAGGTAAAAAAAATAATAATAATTGTGGCATTTCCTCAGTGATTACCATGTGCCATACACACACACCATACTAAGCATTAAGGAGGAAACAAGATAATCGGATCATATACAGTCTCTCTCCCACAAGGGGCTCTCATTCTAAGGGGGATAGAGATGAGGTACAGAACCCCCATTTCACAGATAGTAGTTAAGATAGCACATAGTAGTTAAGTGGCTCACCCAAGATAAGACAGCAGGCAGGGGGCAATGCCACAACTAGAACTTAGGTGCCCTAAATCCCAGGCCCATACTTTTTCCAACAGCCTATGCTGTAAAATCAATGAGTGTCTGACAAGCAATATTGGTTATTTCCACATAATGTTTTTAACCAATATTTCCAGATTTTTATACTAATGGTGCGATGCGAGATTCTGAAACACATCCAAATTCATGGTATTTCATTCAACGAAACTTGACAAAACAAGAAGAAAGTGGGGTAATGGCATAAAGAAGCTAGCGTTTGATCCTGTAGTCATTTCTCCCTGCTACAGAGCCTACACAGGTATCTGTGAAGCTAGTGTCCTTGGGCCCAGGTCTGTGGTGACTGCATTCCAATCTATCATGCGGATGACCGTGCAGGGTGAAAGGATCATTATTAAGCAGATGTTAAACAACTTCAGTCAGTCCCCGAATTCTGTTCTCCTAGCAGCATCTTTCAGAGATTTTATTTATCTACAGGAAGCAATAGGAACTTTGTCAACAAACCTAATAAATCATTTAGTACAGCTGATGAGGCTGGCATTTCCCTGGCATCAGGCCAAAGACTTGAACCTAAGAGTCATCCGACTTCATGGTGTAAGATCAAGATGTAGCTATAATTCTATTTATTCTGATGGTATTGACACCTGACTACTTGTTTTGTTTTGTTGTCTGTCTCCCCCTTCTAGACTGTAAGTCCATTGTTGGGTAGGGAACATCTCTCTATGTTGCCGATTTGTACTTCCCAAACATTTAGTACAGTACTCTGCTGACAGTAAGTGCTCAATAAATACAATTAAATGAATGAATGAAGGAATGTAGCTACTGATTTGGGATTTATTTCCTTGAATAGTTTAATCTGTGTTATCTCCCTCTGCCATGCTTTTCCATGAAATGGTAGGATAAAGTTGGAATAATAACATTTCGAGTCAATCCTTTCAATCCAATGGGTACACTTTGAGCTAATCAACTATTTTCCAAGATGGATAAGAATATTTAAAGTGAAACATCAAATCTCCCTTCACTGACAAACTAAAATCAAACACAAGGCAAAAAATGGAAAACGAAGCGGCAGCTCACTCAACTTCCAACTCTTTTGGCTGTGCTTCTTTGTAAGGGAAAAACTGAAGCTTCTCATAGGTATGCAGCATCAGTCTTTCCTTTATCTGCTAAGAGACAATCAAGAAAGCCAAACATTCGGGACTCAGATGGAGTGCCCCTGAAGTAGCACACAATGAGACCTGAGTGGATTGTTCTATAGTTGACAGTTATTTTCGCTAGGTGACTGAATATTAGGCTGTTGGTTTTTCAATTACTGAAATAACAGATGTTTCATTTTTCATGATTTACCTGAGCATCCACATTATATTGACTGCAAAGCTTTACAAGGGAACACTACAGAACACAGGCAACTTAAGCAGCTGTTCTGTAACTAAAATGTAATTGATCAGTCTCTCCCTCTGTACACTTCACAGTTTGGAAAAAAAGCAGCTGAGTCACTAGCTTTAGGCATTCATATTTAAAATAGGGCTTTAGACCCCCTGCATTCTTATTATTTCCCTTCCAAAAGCTGAGTCAAGTTAATACAGCAGTGGAGTAATAATCACGATCAGCCCTTCTTTGTAAATCTGCCAAGTGTTGTATGAAAACACCCTCTACCACAGCAAAGATGGGCTTGAGTGGAGCTGGGTTTGGGTATCTACTAATTAAGAGGTTGCCCAGTAGTCACTTACCAATATTTCATTCATTCAAATGTATTTATTGAGCACTTACTGTGTGCAAAGCACTGTACTAAGCACTTGAGAGAGTAAACTGTAACAATGAACAGACACATTCCCTTCCCACAAAAAACTTACAGTTTAGAGGGGGAGATAGACGTTAATATGAATAAATAAATTACAGCTATGGACATAAGTGTTGTGGGGCTGGGAGGGGGGATGAGTAGACTGTGAGCCCACTGTTGGGTAGGGACCGTCTCTATATGTTGCCAACCTGTACTTCCCAAGCGCTTAGTACAGTGCTCTGCACACAGTAAGCACTCAATAAATATGATTGATTGGTTGATTGAATAAAGGGAGCAAATCAGGGTGATGTAGAAGGGAGTGGGAGAAGAGAAAAGGAGGGCTTAATAAGGGATGGCCTCCTAGGGGACGTCTGCCTTTATTAAGGCTTTGAAGCAGGGGAGAGTAACTGTCTGTAGGATATGCTCAGTGCTGGAAGCCTTATAAACAACTACCATTATTATTATTATAAACGTTTAAGGCTTAAAGTGGTCATTACTAAGATGTACATGGTAGATATCTTTGGATTAGCTGCTTCTTTCAGTACTTCTGAAATCTGGTTTGAGGAAACTCCAAACAAACATATTTATGGAAAGAATGTGTGGGATTCTACGAAGTGGCATTTTAGCCTAATCTCTTAAAGATGAGTCTTTTAAATCCAAGACAGTTAGGGCTGGCAAATAATTCTGGCAGATGACTCCACTGACTGTATTTTATTTTCATAAGGTGATATCATTAGAGAAGCAGCATGGCTTAGTGGAAAAAGGACGGGTTTGGGAGTCAGGGGACATGGTTTCTAATCCCAGCTCCTCCAGTTGTCTGCTGTGTGACCTTGGGCAAGTCACTTCACTTCTCTGTGCCTCAGTTCCCTCATCTGTAAAATGGGGATTAAGACTGTGCATACCACATGGGACAACCTGAATACCTTGTACCTATCCTAGTGCATAGAACAGTCCTTGGCACATAGTAAGCACTTAGCAAATACCATAATTATTATTATCATAATCTATATAGTTCTGGTTTTAGACAGGCTTTCCTCTATCATATAAATTGTTCACATTCAAAGAGATAATCCCCACTACCCAAATGCAGGCAATTTCCATTCTTACTTCAGAGTGTTAATGAGAACTTCCTAAATCAATCCTCTGTACACCAGTGAAAGAATTAGTCTATTAGGAATCACATTTCTTTTAGGTTTTAATGGATCCCATCAATTTCATATGTTGCAAGAAAAATCTATTTACCTATATTTTTTCCAAACAGAAAACATAAATTCAATATAATTTTAATATTTTTTTTCCTCAAATAAACATCAATCTCCCTGCTCTGACTCTGTGCATCTGCAGCTGACTTCACTGGATTCTGAGAAGAACCGCAAATAAATGAAAACAACATAAAATATTTAGTTCACAAAAATATTAAGAGAGATTTAGTTGAAGGGTATGAATTATGTTTAGTGGGCCATAGTTATAACATTAAACATCTGACACTCCTCCAAAACTCTATAAAATAAGGAATAATGAACAACAAATCAGAATGCATGCTGGATGAGCAGCCATTCGTTTCTGTCAACTGAAACAAATATTGTAACCTGTAGCTTGCCATAAGGCAAATTTTTCTCGAGATGATTTTTCTCCAATTCATGCAAATCTGGTTTCTCAATAATGATACCCAAATGTATTTGACTTTATGAAACCTATATAGCAATTCTTCTCTTTCCTTTACGGGGAAGCCAGCTTATTATGCAAAGTATGAAACCCTATTCAATTTTCATGCAGAGGGTGTGGTGCAAGAAAAGCTGAACACCATATCCAAGTAGTCACACCAAAATTTACACACTGCATTTGTAGAACTTAAAAAAAAAAATCACACTATCAAAAGACATGACAGTTACTACGGTAATTTTGGCAGCCTAGAGTTGAATAAGACTGTTCCAAAATGGTATTCCCAGTGAAGTCAGAGTTGAAGGTGCCTTTTCTAATACTTTTTCCATTGTCATTGGGGAAAAGCAGGGCTGAAGAGTCAGTCCTGTTCAATTTATTCTACGCTGCTATGCTTAAAGATGAGATGAGGGACCTGAAAGTGCTATCAGAATGCACATTTCAGCTGATGGAAAATTCTTCTAACAACGCAAATCATGGAAAGTCTTTGAGTCCAGTTGACTAGCCTAAGACTGGGCTCTACAGGCTCATAAACAAGACATGCAGATGGTTATGAACCATTTCAGAGTTGGCACAATACTATGTTTAGAGTGACATGTAAAGCCTGAAAAAAACTATGGTTTTGTACCAGCCAGCTCTGCGAAGCTAAGCTTTTTTTTCAGCAATAGATAATTTAATGTTGTCTCCAAATTCTCCTTCCTAGGCATTGAACTCTCCAGCCATGATCATACAAAAAACGTAGACGATCAAATCAAGAACACCAGCATGATATTTGGAGATTTGTCGGAATCACAGGTGGGCTGTAATTGCTCTTTTCAGCCTGGCTATATGAAGGGATATTTTAGTATTTGGCCCAATGACATAAGTTCTCTCTAGATTGTGAGCTCCTTGTGGACAGGGAAGATAATAAGAATAAGAATAATGGCATTTATTAAGCGCTTACTATGTGCAAAGCACTGTTCTAAGCACTGGGGAGGTTACGAGGTGATCAGATTGTCCCACGGTGGGCTCACAGTTTTAATCCCCATATGCCAGATGAGGTCACTGAAGCACAGAGAAGTGAAGTGACTTGCCCAAAGTCACACAACTGACAATTGGCAGAGTCAAGATTTGAACCCATGACCTCTGACTCCAAAGCCCGTGCTCTTGCCACTGAGCCACGCTGCTTCTCTATCAACTAATGATAATAATAATAATACTGATGGAATTTGTTAAGTGCTTACTATGTGCATGGCACTGTACTAAGTACTGGGGTAGACACAAGCAAATCAGGGCTGAATGGTTGGCTTGCATAATCAATACGATAAGTTCATATTTTTCTATCATTTCACTGCTCTTCACCACACTTGAGGCTTATTGTTTATTTTTCACATCTGTTCTCTTTTAAAGAAATACAATTATCCATGGGCATCCCTGCTTACAAATATAATTAGACCATATGGCCAGGATGATGAGTAGATTGGTTGAGGCAGTAAAGCATACAAAAAATGCTGGTTCGAACACTTAGACCTTGCCACTTAGTAGACTGAAATTTTTGGGATCCCCTGGTGATGTCAGAACTGAGGATGCCCTGTTCAATCACGGACATAGAGTAGAGCCCTGTTGTATAGAAGGCTCAATCTCAATTAACCTAGTCTATAGAGGCAAGTTCAGATGATGTCTGAGCATCCAGAAGCTTCCACAAGATTCTGATCTTCAGGCAAACTGTTTCAAATCAACAAGCTAGGATATCATCAAGTTGTGGGACTAGTTATCTGTTTTTATACCAAATCCATTTGGGGGCTGGTCTTTCCCATGTTGGGAAGGGATTTGGCACCAGGTATTTCATATCCAGCGGTTTTATTTTCAACTTCCAGCTTCCCTCTGCCATGGTTCCTACTGCTTCGTCCTGGTGCTCAAATGCAGAACCAGTAATCACAAGAACCTGGTAAGGAGATGCTATGGCTTTGCAACAAGGAGGGGTGAGGGGAGAAAGGGTGTATCGGAAGCCCTTGTGGAGCGTAGGCTGCTCCGATGGAGGTCGGGTGTCTGAGTGCCTCAGTACATATGTGTTTGGGGGAGCAGACTTCCCTATGTCTCAGGGGAAATGAATGGCCAACAGGCTGCACTTCAGCATAATGCACCCAATCAAGGAACTGCCAACACCTGGGAAACAGAGTACCTGGAGCTACAAAGCAAAACAATGCTTGAGGTTCACTTATTCACTGAAAGCTTACTGTGTGCAGAGTACTGTACTAAGTGCTTGGAAGAGTATAATGCAACAAGAAACAGACACATTTCCTTCCCACCAGTGTGGGGAGTGTGGGGATTCTTTAGGAAGTTCAGAGTCTCACCATTTCCTGGAGATGCTCCTAGAAGACCTAGAGGACTTCCCAGAAAGAATCAATCAGTTAGCACTTATTAAATGGAAATACCTTACTAAATAGTTGGGAGGATACAACTGATAGCAAGTTCCCTACCTATGAGGAGCTTACAGTCCAGAGAGGTAGACAGACATTAAAATAAATTACACCTATGTAGATGTGCTTAAATTAATTAGTGGCATTTACTGAGTGCTTATTGTGTGCAGAACATTGTACTAAGGGCTTGGTACAGTATAACAGAGTTGGTAGACATCTTGGTAGTTGGTAGACAGGATTCCCTGTCCACAAGGAACTCCTAGTCTAGAGGGGGAGACGGACATTAAAATAAATTAATTACGGCCATATATATAAGTGCTGTGAGGCTGAAGGTGGGGTAAAAATCAAGCGCCTACTGTTCCAAGTGCACAGGTGATGCAGAAGGGGGAAGGAGTAGGAAAATAAGGCATTATTCAGGGAGGCCTCTTGGAAGAGATATGACTTTAGTAGGGCTTTGAAGGTGGGGAGAATAGTGGTCTTTCAGATATGAAGGGGGAGGGAGTTCCAGGCCTGTGGGAAGACCTGGGAAAAATGTCAGCAGAAAAACAGACAAGATCAAGGTTTATAGAGTAATTTCATGTTAGAGGAGCAGAATGTGAATGTTGAGTTGTTGGAAGAGATAAGTGAGATAGGAAGGGGAGAGCTGATTGAGTGCCTTGAAGATGACGGTAAGGAGTTTCCAAGCTTTTGACAAACAAATCATAGACCAGGCTAAAAATGTAAAATGAGGTGCCAGTTCCCTACCAATCACGATCAGTGGGCTAAACGAGGAAGTGGAAGCTAAGGTAACTCATATCTTCAGAAGTCTGGGACAATCAGGCTCTTTTCTCAGGCTGCCCAATCCCTGCAACTCAAAAGGCAGCGTCCACTTTAAAAGCCAGACAATTCAGCATAACCTTGCACTTGGGTTGTGACCTTTGGGCATTTGCTTTTTGCCCTGCGCTCAGCTCCAGAGTATTTATTTACATATCTATTAATTATATACGATAAATTATTTATTTATATTGTCTGTCTTCCTCTCTAGACTCTAAGCTCTTCATGAACAAGGAACATGTCTACAAACTCTGTTGTACTGTACTCTTCCAAGCACTTAGTACAGTGATCTGGACACACTAAATGCTCAGTAAATACCATTGATGATAATGATGTTTATAATAATAATAATGTTGGTATTTGTTAAGCACTATGCACAAATCACTGTTCTAAGCACTGGGGAGGATACAAGGTGATCACGTTGTCCCACATGGGGCTCACAGCTTAATCCCATTTTACAGATGAGGTAACTGAGGCACAGAGAAGTTAAGTAACTTGCCCAAAGTCACATAACTGACAGTTGGCAGAGCCGGGATTTGAACCCATGAACTCTGACTCCAAAGCCTATGCTCTTTCCACTGAGCCATGCTGCTTCTCCACCACCTAAGGCGGCACTGTCTTCATAATACCGCTACCTGCAGTTTGGTTGGTAATGTCTGCTTTGTGACCTTGGGCAAGTCATTTAACTTCTCTGTGCCTCAGTTCCCTTATCTGTAAAATGGGGATTAAGACAGTGAGCCCCATGTGGGAGAGGGACCGTGTCCAACCTGATTTGCTAGTATCTACCCCAGTGATTAGTATAGTGCCTGGCACATATTAAGTGCTTAACGAAGACCATTATTGTTAATTATTATTATTATTATTGAGGGAGCGATTTAGGGCATCTGCTGAGGCCATCCATGAGGCCCTGGGCAGATGCGCCATCAGCTCCTGCTTTAATCCAGCCCTGCCTATAGGAATTTAAAAGTGTCTCATTCTTTACACAGACCTACCAAAGAAATCAAATCTTAAGTGAGCTGTTCCATCCATGTCATTCATAAGCCACAGTGAATAACAAATTGCAAGATGAGATTGTAAATAACGAGCCCCTAGAGCCAGTTACCAACACTGAGGTAATGCTTGTCATAATACAACTTTACTATATGGGACAGTTGCGGATTTCCAAGGAGGTTCTTTGAGGTATGCTATAATGAAATGCTTGGCCCCCAGCAGGGCATAAAAATGTTTTCTAGTCTGGGGAAAGCACAACTTTATAGTGTGAAGCAGTGGATGTTCGGTGTACTACCTAATAGGCTGACCAGCCTGGTGATCAGTGATCAATTCCCAGGGATACTACATGATACTGCAACACAGAAACAAAAACATCCACTGGCTATAGACAAACCCAATAACTTGAAAAGGACGCTCTTTACATGGTCACAATATGAATGAAACTGTTGGTGACATATTGGTCACTTCAGGCTCACCCTCACATGGTTATTAGACAAATTCACCATTTTCAAACCTGAAGGGCAGCTGTAAAAGATTCAGGGATATGAAAAGCTACAAAAAATCAAACTGTTTCCTATTACAGTCTTGGTATTTGAGGCACTTTATGATTTCAAATGAAATTTTATGGGAAAGATCATATTAATCAAAGCCACATGTTGAGTTTTAGGATTATTTAATTACAGCAATCTATTCTAATGGACATTTCAAATATAAGCCAAACTGCAATGTACAGCCTTAACCTAATTTATCTGTAGGAAGAAAAAAATGTCGTTTCATTTAAGAAAAGGAGTCAATTAATAATTTATAATAAAACAAATCAGTCTTATCCATCTATGCCAGCACCTCCAAGGAACACAGGTGCCCACAAAGATAGGTTACCATTTGACCTGTGTTGCGGAGATCAGAAATGGTCACTCTAGAACCGTAAGAGTTGAATAAGATGTTATAGCACAGTAACGCTGAAATTGCTCAAGGCCAGAACCGTTTCCTGGTATGCCCACCTGCCAGAGATAAAGTCTCCGAGCCTTGAAGACTCATCAATGAATCAATCGGTCCTATTTGCTGAACATTTACTGTGTGCAGAGTACTGTACTAAGCGTTTAGGAGTGCACAACACAATATAAACGACACATTTCCTCCCCCAAACAAGTAACCTTCTAGACCAAGACCCGTTGTTGAAACTGCATATGTTCCTAGTGTGGACTACTCCTCATGATTTTCTTCACTGCCACTGGTGGGTATCTCTGTGTTCACAGGAAAGACCCTGGACTGATGGTTTGCCCAACAAATGTATCAGCGACACCCTGTCCTGTGTAGTCCTTGGATTCCCAGCCTAAGATTCAGGGTATCCTGGAGATTTGAGATGGCTGCCATGGGACTCAGCTTTTGTGTGTGCATCCTGTCGCTGTTCTAAATTTTCCAAGTCTGTATCCTTTGCAACTGCTGTGATTTGCAAGTGTATCTTTTAGCAATAACAATAACAATAATGATGGCATTTATTAAGCGCTTACTATGTGTAAAGCACTGTTCTAAGCACTGGGGAGGTTACAAGGTGATCAGGTTGTCCCACGGGGGGCTCAAAGTCTTAATCCCCATTTTACAGATGCGGTACTGAGGCATAGAGAAGTTAAGTGACTTGCCCAAAGTCATACAGCTGACAATTGGCAGAGCTGGGGTTTGAACCCATGACCTCTGACTCCAAATCCCATGCTCTTTTCACTGAGCCATGCTGATTCTCGTAGCAATGATTACTATTGACTCTCTTGACTAGAAGTAAAGAGTTTGTTCCCAGCCTGAAAACCAGAGTTTGTCTTGTGGTCTTTGTGCACACACCTTAATCAACTGCACATTAAATCTTTGGTGCTTCCTCTGGGTAAGACCAACTCTCCCCTGGGTCGGGGGTCTGACCACCGATCTGACGGAGAATTCCCCTGACCCTCTACACACCAACACACCCTGGAAATTTTCCCAGAGTCTATATGTCTCTCAGCACCCACCTCTGGTTGTCTCCTGATGCCAAATGTCCTATTTAGAAAGGGCAAGCTAAATTAAAGAAATAAACTCATATTTTCCAATTCAAAGAACATTTTCTCCCCATGTTTGTTCATTTCATTTTTCCTTGCACATATGCATGATCAGAGAAAGGACGTAAGGTAATGAGATTGCTTTTCTGCCTGAAACAGAAGTTCACATTCAAAGGAATGGTTTAATCCATGCCAATCTTGGCCACATGAACAATTACCCAAATCTGGCCTGCTGTAATTGCCCTATATAATTAATTTTGGCTGCTTTCTTTAATTATTATAACCCATGAAATATTTTTCCTCCATAAAGGAAAAGTTACCTATTGGGAAAATATATATGAGCTAAAGATTAAACCTTTCATTCCCCATTTTATTGGCTTAGCTCCTGATATACTCATGTCCCAGTATATTGCACTTCAACCCATATGAAAGCTGTTTCCTTCAAAAATTAGGACAATGACTGCCTTTAGGTAGTTAAGTTAGTTCTCCATTTTTGATCCCACTTTAACAGACATTTTCCACATTTATTGCTGGAGACCTTTGAAGGGTTAGATCTCTACAGGTCCATTTGACTGAATGAATACACTGTTTGCCATATGTCCACTTTCACATCTTGAGAGCTGCACTGATCACACCACATCATCATATTTCAACTGGCATTTTCATTGATCTTTCATTTTACAGCTGTCCACGTTATACCAAGTTATAAGCTCAATGTAAGCTCAGAGGTACCTCTTAATCCTCCCTCACTTTTTGTCTCACTATTGGCTGGCTCGGCCAGATTCTGTCATACAGCCTGTGAATGTGTTCATTTTCCCAGCTTACCTGCCATTTGGAACAACCTCCTGGATGTCATCTGGAACTGATACTTCATTGTCCTCCTCAAATGCATCATATAATAGGCACTGAATTATGCTAACAACCTCTCCCTTCTCCTCTTCCTACCCTGGAGCAGGTGGGCATGTTTCAGTGAAGAAATTCCTCCATGGCATAAGCCTGTATCCATGGTTTTAGCTCATTCTGACTTTTCTCCTCCTCCTAATAATAATAATAATAACAATAGTCATTTTGTTAAGTACTTGCTATGTGCCAAGAGCAGGGGTAGTTACATGGTAACCATGTCCCATATGGGGCCCATAGTCTAAGTAGGAGGGAGAACAGGTATCGAATCCCTGTTTTGCAGATGAGGAAACCGAAGTACATAGAAGTTAAAGAAACTGCCCAAGTCATACAGCAGAGAAGTGGCAGTCACGATTAGAAACCAGGGCTTCTGACTTCCAGGGTCATCTCCAGCCAATAGGGAACACTGCCTACTACATGACAGAGGACCACTATCACTGTATACAAAATAGTCTTTTTTTTTCCCTCCTCAAAAACTGGTGGAGAAGTGGAAATTATGAGGTGGAGATAATTATGTGAATAAATTTGGTATATTTATCTTTAAATATATACATTACACTTAGGAAAGCAGCCTTTGCAGGGATGAAAGGGTTAAAAATTCACTAATTTGCTTAGATGCTTTATTGGATTTAAATAGTCTAAAAAGTTGTACATTAAAATATCCTCAAATATAACTTATTGTATTTTGTTGCAGTTGATCATGGGATCGGCATGTTTTATGAGGTTTTAAAAATCTCCCTTTGTATGCTATCTGAAGGATATTATGATGTCAACTTTTGGGCCTGGTTTATTTTCATTCTTGCATGTATTATTCAGTTCATACTCCAAATTCTGCCTTGTAACATTATAATAAGCAAAATGAACAGTAATCTAAAAAGTGGTCCTTTGTTTTTATCATGAAAATTCATATGATTTGGAAACTGTAATCTTGTGAAACTGTAAACTCGTTATGGGCAGGAAATGTGTCTGCTAATTCTGCTGAATTGTACTCTTCCAAGTGCTCAGTACAGTGCTCTGCACACAGTAAGCACTCAATAAATACTACTGATTTGATTGATTACTTGAAAAAAAGGAATAGCCACAAAAAGAGCCCGGGTTTGGGAGTCAGAGGTCATGGGTTCTAATCCCGGCTCTGCCGATTGTCAGCTGTATGACTTTGGGCAAGTCACTTAACTTCTCTGTGCCACAGTTACATCTGTCAAATGGGGATTAAGACTGTGAGCCCCACGTGGGACAACCTGATCACCTTGTATCCCCCCCTGCCCTTAGAACGGTGCTTCGCACATAGTAAGTGCCTAACAAATACCATCATTATTAACAGTAACCTCTGATTCACCTTCACAACCCAGAACTTTGCTTTTCACAGACAGAATGACTCATCTCTTAAGGAAAAACAATGCTCAGAAAATGCTCAGAAGGGAACGTATCTGCTAATTCTGTACAATTCTACGCACACAGTAAGCACTCAGTAAATAAGACTGATTGATTGAAAAAAAAATTGGAAATGATAACACCCAACAAAAACTCCTGAAGTGAATAGTGAGGTTCTTAGGGCTGGTGCTGAGGTCTGGGTTTCTGGTGTTTACTAACTCAGAGCCAGTAAATGGTCCAGTTTACCTTGTGATTCTTTATTCTTTGAATACAGAACTTTGTTTTTTGCAGAATGAGGGCTTTTTTTGTTTGTTTCTTTGCCTGAATAACCTACTCAGCTCAAAATCCATGGATAATTGCTCAAGTCTTCACTTTGTCTAGTCTAGATGAAAGTTCAGAGTGTATGTTGATCTTTTCCAAATTGCAGTCAGTTAATGACCAACACATATTAATCGACACTGCACTGTTGCTAATGCAAACCATGCCTTGCTTTTTAAATTTATGAAAAAACTACGGTTGAGAGTAGAATTCCAATTTTATGATTTTCCATTACATCTTCTACCTGAAGATCTCAAATGAAGTGTGGCCTTGAGACCCCAAAATCTCTGTGGCATATGAAGACCATATAATGATTGTAATTGTAATGATAATAGAAGCAATAACAACTATTATTTTTTACGTTTTAATTTGTATTTACCAGGCATTTTCTTCCAGGAGCTGTATATTTTGCAAACATCCCATTACCACTCACAGCATGACATTGGGTTTTGCATATATATTGAAGAACTAATACTCTATGTTGGCTCATTGGCAAGATTCCTTCCCTAATCATTGGGGACAATCAAAAGAGAGAAGTAGGTCATGCACTATACCCTGAAATTGAGAGACAATATTAGTCCTGAACAGCCTGCAATACAAAGGAGAGGAAAAGAAGGACCTCCTCTAACAATGTTCTCTCTTTTCAGTTTTCTGATGAGAAAAATTGAACTCCATTCGGTAGGAGAATCTCAATGAATTTAGGATAATCTAGGAGTCCAAGATGGGGGTACAATTTGCCTAAGGGGCATTTGGCTGGTTTACAGATTTGTTTGGGAGTCCTACCAGTTTCACCAATCCCGAGGCACAGGGGTTGAATGATGACCCAACATGGCACCGTTGCCCATCTGCTGGTCACCTGATGCAGCCCGGGGCCTGCCCTGACACCAGTCCATGGTGGAAGTGGCACCTCTCCCCACTCAGAGAGGAGGTGGAAAACTGCTTCTGTCCCAGATCCTTGGGAGCGAGGCCACAGAGGAGGACAGAGAGACCACCGTAGGAGGAGTGGGAATTGGGACACTCCTGGCTGGCGAGCGGTCATCACTGCAGGCACTCTCTGTGCCCCAACAGCGGAGCTGCCACCGCCACCACTGCCATGGCAGTTCCCCACACACTGTTAGACTGTAAGCTCGTTGTGGAAAGGGAATGTGTCTGTTATATTGTACTCTCCCAAGCACTCAGTATAGTGCTCTGCACACGGTAAGCACTCAGTAAATATGATTGACTGACTGACTTCTAGGAGAGCCCCGGCTCCCACACCTCCCACAGACGCCTCTCTCGCCACTCCTCTCGGCCGCTCTGCTGCCTGAGGAGCCGGGAAGAGCTGCTTCGGATTTTCCTTCACCTCCTCTCTGTTAGGGTTGGCTGTCAAGGTCCATATTGGGGATGGAAATGTGGGTGTGGTAGTGGCGGCAGCTCTCCAGGTTCAGCTGGTAATAATGATAATGATGGTACTTGTTAAGCGCTTACTATATGCCAAACACTATTCTAAGCGTTGGAGCACTGTTCTAAGCCCAGGTTGCAGCTGGAGTCCCCCTCACGCTTACCACTGAGATCAGCTCCAGGGAAGAGGTCTCGTAGTAAAGGCCCATGCTCCCCAGCCCAGACAGACTCTGCCTACCACTCTGCTTTGGGGTCAGCTCCAGTGGAAAGCCCTGCCTCTCTCTTCCCAAGAGCCAGCCCCTGCTCAGAAGGTCAGGAGACTTTGGAATATAAACTATGACAACTGACGGGAGACACTATAAACCACTCCCTTATCGGATCACTTGAATCAGTGAATCAATCGTACTTATTGAGCAGTTACTGTGTGCAGAGCACTGTACTAAGCACTTGGGAGAGCACAGTACAACGGAGTAGGTAATAACAATAAGAATAATTGTGGTATTTTGTTAAGCGCTTACTACCTGCCAGGCACTGCACTAAGTGTTGGGGTGGATACAAGCATATTGGGTTGGACCCAGTCCCAGTCCCACGTGGAGGCTCATGGCCTCAGTCTCATTTTACATGTGAGGTAACTGAGGCACAGAGAAGTGAAGTGATTTGCTCAAGGCCACACAGCAGAGCCAGGATTAGAACCCATGAAGTTCTGACTTCCAGGACCATGCTCTAACCGCTACACCATGCTGCTTCCCTGCCCACAGTGAACTTACAGTCTAGAGGAGGGAGAAGGATTTCACCTGATTATGCTTCATCATCAATGGTATTTACTGAGTGCTTACTTCACTCTATTATGTGCTTGAGAGAGTACATGTAGCATAAATTGTGTCAATCCATCTAGGTCCCCATGATTATTGCAGATCAAATTGAACTCCCTGAACCACATCTGGTTTAGAAAACTAATATGCTATGGATCGTGATTTCTCCTGAATGCATGTGACTCATCAGCAGTAATTATCTGCAGAATTCTTTTAAAATTCCAAACAGCTGGAAATTTCTATGAACATCCAAAGTCATCCTCCATTTTTCTATATTAACCCTATCCTGGCACTACTTGACACTTTCCAGGAGAAAGATTTGGGCAACGGCCCAAAAGAGCCAGTTTTGCTAGGACTGGAGGGCTACATAGATGCCGTGGTCATCCAAGAAGGGCAGCCTTTTTCCCTATTCTTGCTCCTCCCCTTCTGCCTTGCTACTACCTGCTACCACAGCTGTAGAGTTCTCTGGAGAGACTGGATGAAAATGGAACCACTACTGACCTGAGAGAGCAATGGCAATCCTCCAAACTGAGCATTTCACCCAAATCCAGACCTCTAGTCCACCTTAATCTGGTCCCACCTGGAGCAGTCCTCTGGAAGCCTTTCCTTTAAGAAGACATTAAGATCTGCTGCCAACTCTCACCTCTCTTCTCATTTTACTTTTCTGTTGTTTGCAGCCCAGATCAAAGATTAGCTAGAATAAATTGGTTTGGTCTCCAGACTTAGTCAACAGACAGAAAGTCAACTGCAAACAAAAACAAAACTTCTCCCATACTGACATCTGTCGCAATAATCTATCAAAAAATAAAGAAAAAAGGAAATGGATCAACATTTGATTCATTAATTTATGGCCCCATTGTAATTCTTTCCTCTTTTGCTGATACCCTCACACAGTTTTATGCTGTTTGATATGCAATATATACCTACTCCGATCATTGTCAGAACTCTTCCATTTACGTTGTCTTGTTTTGGGAAATCTTTATGTTATAAATCCACAATCAACTGTATTGTTGTCACGTCAGTTACAAAGTGAAATAATACATATTCCCATCCATATTCGATCTGCCACCAAAACCTTCTGTGTCTTATTTCAGAGTATCTCTAAGCTTCCTCCCTTCCATTCTTTCCTGAAACCAAATAGCTGTTTCAGGTCCTTGCCCTCTCAAGTTTAGGTGACAAAAATATGTTTTTCCTTGAGTTTTGTGCCTTCAGTCTCTCTTCCTTCAAATCTGTCCAGTAGACCTCTGCTTTAATGTCCTTTCTTTCACTACTTTGAGCTCAGACATAGCTCCTCTTTCTTAAATGCACAAGTTGTCTGCTCTACATTAAACTGAAATTACTCTGTTATTTGGCTTAAACATTTTCTATCAGTCTGCCATTACATTTGGATTATGGCTAAACTCTTTTGTTTCAGGAGCAGGCACATTGACACCAGATGTTCACTTCTGCCTCTGGGCAGATGTAGTGATCACATGATTGCAAATCCAACTCCAAATGGGTAACATTCTGCAGAGGAAAGTTCTCTCTGAAAGAGGGTCTATCCTGCAAGTACATCTGGGAGTTGTCCATCACCAAGGAGCCTGGTCTTGCTTAGTACTGCGATGCTCTGTCAGATATTTGGATTAGTACAGTGACAGTAAAAAATCACCATGTCCCTGCCCTCAAGGAGTTCATAGATTCTATTTCTCCAAGTCCCATGTCCAACCCCTTTAGGCATTATCCTATGCCCCAGTGGGTGACCACAGTCCAGATAAAATAGCTTAATACAAGCACAGAAATTGTGTATGTATTTAGCTATTTTAATACAGCTTTTGGTCTTAACACAACTGCCAGGTGATGAAACGTGTCAGGATGGAAGAATCAGCAAAGCACATTTAGTTTATATACCATGACATCAGATTGGATGACACACTTGCACCACCTCAGCCCTGGGCTGTAATAAACTACAAAGGCATTTTACTGTACTGTTGCCACATTTTCAGATTTCCAGTTGGTTACCCACTGTATGTTTTGCATACCCTAACCGTATGTGCTCAGTTTATATGCAGAGGTTAGATGGTTGACTCCCGAAGACTAGGAATCCCATTATGGACAGAGACTGTGTCCAATCTGCTGATATTGTAAGCGGCACAGCCTAGTGGAAAGATCATGAGTCTGGGAATCAGGATAACCGGATTCTAATCTTGGCTCCACTACTTGCCTGTTGTGTGTCCTTGGGCAAGTCACTTAACTTCTCGCTGCCTCAGTTTTCATCAATTATAAATGGGGATTAAATACCTTTTCTCCCTCCCTCTTAGACTGTGAGCCCCATATGGGACAGGGATTATGTCCAATCTGATCATCTTTTATCTAGACCAGTGCTTTGTACACTACTTGGCACATAGTGAGCACATAAATATCAAAATTATTACTAAACGGTGGGATAACCTAATACCAATCCCTTTGTTCCCACTGTAGTGGTAAGCACTGATCAGGTGCTGAGATGCCCATCAACCTTGAGCAAAGCATTGCCAGGCTAATGTCAGATATCTGTAACATTAGGTTCAGGTGGTTTTGTGGAGATAAAGGATCAAATTAGATTAATGTGGGCCCACATATTCGGATCAAACAATCCCACACAGTTGAGCTGGCATATTCTAAAAAACAGGAGGAAACAGTGTAGGAGTGACTGTAATCCTTAAGCTACTTTATTAATTAGAAACTGTTAATTTTTTGAACTTCCTTCAAATTCTCAATACCATTCTACACATTTCTAATCCATGCCTCTCCTACTCCTTCCCCAAAGCCAAAGGAGATGCTAAATTCTTCTCTAATGCATATGGCTTGCCAGGAACCCTGAAAAGGGGTCTCCATCAGATGTCCATATTAGAATCTTAATCTATGCATCACGTTTACTTAGGGCATTAGTAATGTGGAGCAACTATGTGCCTGCAAAACTCACCTGTGCTGGGCAGCAGCGGTATGGGAGAGAGTCGAGGGCAGAGACTCCAAGTTTACTACGCAGAGGAAGGCAAAGATAAACCACTTACATATTTTTACCAGGAAAACTCTATGGATACACTACCAGATGGAGGTGGGATGTTCTGGGAGAGATGTGTCTGTGGAGTCGCTATGGGTTGAAGACGACTCAACAGCATAAGACAAGATAAGACATCTTTCTTACTTGGCAGTGTGGAGTGCACTGTTTTAGGTATCCAGATAGTTCTGCATATTTGGAGAAGGAACCACTGATGGTAAGAATCACCTCTGGTCCATGCAAACCCACAGTTCTGACCACAACATGCATACCCAAACATTATTCTTGGTTGTGCCATCATATCTGTGGTTGGTAACACACTCTTCAAAGTTGTTGGAGTCACAGTAAGAAAAATATATGCTTAGGCTTTGGAAAAATATAAAAGTTTCAACATTTTCTGATATTTCTCCCTCTCCAAGGCTTACTGCTGCCATGTGAACCTGACTGTGGCCTCACTGCTCCCATCTGAACACTATGGTGGCTCGGGAGAACCCTGGGAGAATCAAGGCTGAGCTATAAAACGCTCCTAATTCAGAGCCAACAGGAACTGAGGTGGTTGCCAGATCCTCTTCACCGGTTTCTAATGGCCTAGAGGAGGTACAGGCAGGGAATGATAAATATGATTGATTGACTGACTGGCTCAAATGGGACTGAGCCTAGGCGAAATTCAAGTTTTCCAGAAGGGGCCCTGAACCTGGAGTCTGCCCAGAAGAGTTATTGGAAGAGCACTGGAAAGGCTAGATTGGGAGACCCAACCCCCTTGGGACATCCATGTAAGAAGCACAAACTGTGTGCTCAGCACTGTCCTGCATGCTGGGGTAGGAACCACATCAGCACATCAGACTCTGTCCCTGTCCCAGATGGGGTTCACAGTCTAAAAGAGGGAAAGAACAGGTGTTTTACCCCTTTTTACTGGTGGAGTAATTGAGATAAGTTAAGCGACATGGCCTAGATCACCAAGCCAAAATGTGGCACAGCCAGGATCAGAACCCAGGTCACCTGATTTCCAGGCTAAACTTTATCTATTAGGCCACATTGCATTCTCACGTCCAAGCTCAACTAGCAGTGCCCAAGCCAAACCCCATAGTTTTGAAAGTGTGTCTGCAGCAGGACTTCCAACTGTCTGCTGTGTGACCTTGGGCAAGTCACTTCAGTTCTCTGAGCCTCAATTATCATCTGTAAAATGGGGATTGAGACTGTGAGCCCTTAATGAGACAGGGACCATGCCCAACCTAATCTGCTTGAATCCACCCCAGCGCTTAGTACAGTGACCGTCACATATTGAGTGTTTAACAAATGCTATCAATATAATTTGAACAAGATGCAGCCTGAGTATTTCTTAGGTTCTATAGTTACGTTGCACAACACAGTTTATTTCAGGATCCAGGGTGGTCTCTGCTCAGGTGATCCTATTCATTCATATATTCATTTCCCTGTACTTTGCTTTGCTTTCATCTTCCATGAGCTTTTTTCCTACCCTTGCTGGTGAACAGGAAAACAGAGGGAATAGGAAAAACGAATGGAGGGTGTGAGACCTGCCTGAATCTAGCAAAACTGAATTCAGCTTTGTGCCATCATAACCTGGCCCCTCAGGTTTGGATATCATGGACCTACAAACTAGGTAGGTCTCCCAGACACCTGGCAATCCTGGAGGATCCCCAAGTGTCTCAGGGTATGGGATTCTCTGGTGAGAGCAATCACAGGGCCTTTATACAAAGTTTACCAATCCATAGATCAATCAATGTAATTTACTCAGCACCCCCTGTTTGCATAGGACTATACTAAGAGCTTGGGAAAGTACAGTACAACAGAGTATGCTCCCTGCCCAGAAAGGACATACAGTCTAGAGGGGGAGACAGACATTAATATCAATAAATTAGTTATGAAACTGTATCTAAGTGCTGTGGGGTTGAAGGAGGGGTGAATATCTAGGGCTTAGTGTGTCCCTTCTGCATATGTGATGCAGAAGGGAGAGGGACTCAGAAAAAAGGAAGAGTTTACATTTATTTTGATTGAGTCTACCACTTGTAATTATTTTTGGTTTTATATAATTATTTTTATGATGAAAAATTAAAATGTTTAAAATTAAATGAAACCTAATATTATGTGCCCAATTCCTGTAACCAGAAACCCATCAACAAGGACATATCATTCAGTCATTCATTCATTCAATCGAATTTATTGAGCACTTACTGTGTGCAGAGCACTGTACTAAGCACTTGGGAAGTACAAGTCAGCAACATAGAGACAGTCCCTACCCAAAAACGGGCTCACAGTCTAGAAGTGGGAGACAGATAAAAAACAAACCATGTAGACAGGTCTCAAAATCATCAGAACAAACAGAATTATAGCTATATGCACATCATTAACAAAATAAATAGAATAGTAAATATGTACAAGTAAAACAGAGGAATAAATCTGTACAAAAATATACAAGTGCTGTGGGGAGGGGAAGGAGGTAGGGCGGGGGGGAAGGGGAGGAGGAGGGGAAAAAGGGGGCTCAGTCTGGGAAGGCCTCCTGGAGGAGGTGAGCTCTCAGTAGGGCTTTGAAGGGAGGAAGAGAGCTAGCTTGGTGGATGTGCAGAGGGAGGGCATTCCAGGCCAGGGGAAGGACATGGGCCAGGGATTGACGGCAGGACAGGTGAGAACGTAGCACAGTGAGGAGGTTAGCGGCACAGGAGCAGAGGGTGCGGGCTGGGCTGTAGAAGGAGAGAAGGGAGGTAAGGTAGGAGGGGGTGAGGTGATGGACAGCCTTGAAGCCCAGGGTGAGGAGTTTTTGCTTGATTCGTAGGTTGAAAGGCAATCACTGGAGATTTTTAAGGAGGGGAGTGACATGCCCAGAGCGTTTCTGTACAAAGATAATACAGGCAGCAGAGTGATGTATAGACTGAAGCAGGGAGAGACAGAAGGATGGGAGATCCACGAGGAGGCTGTATGCAGTAATCCAGTTGGGACAGGATGAGAGATTGAACCAGCAAGGTAGCGGTTTGGATGGAGAGGAAGGGGCGGATCTTGATGATATTGTGGGGGTGAGCCTGGCAGGTTTTGGTGATGGACTGGATGTGTCGGTTAAATGAGAGAGCAGAGTCGAGGATGACATCAAGGTTGTGGGCTTATGAGACGGGAAGGATGGTAGTGTCACTTTCAGTGCCGGGAAAGTCAGGGAGAGGACAGGGTTTGGGAGGGAAGATAAGGAGTTCAATCTTGGAGATACGGAGTTTTAGATGGTGGGCAGACATCCAGATGGAGATATCCTGAAGGTAGGAAGAGATATGAGCCTGGAGCGAAGGAGAGAGAGCAGGGGCGGAGATGTAGATTTGGGTGTCATCAGCAAAGAGATGATAGTTGACTGATTAGCAATGTCTGTAATTTATTTTAATTCTCTTTTCCATGTATTATTCCATTTATCTACTAGTCATGTACAGTATTAAGGCCAAAAATTGACTCTGCATGTATACTTGACAGTATTGAGGTTCAACACTAACATCGCTAAAATCTGTCCTTTCCTCTCCATCCAAACTGCTACCACATTAACCCTACATTTATCCTATCCCACCTTGATAACTGTATCAGCCTCCTTGCTGACCTACCTGCCTCCTGTCTCTCCCCTCTCCAGTCTATACTTCATTCTGCTGTCCATCATTTTTTTTCCAAAAAATGTTCAGTCCATGTTTTCCCACTCGTCAAAATACTTCCGTGGTTGCCCATCCACCTCCACATCAAACAGAAACTCCTTACTATTGGTTTTAAAGCACTCAATCACTTAAGGCCCTCCTACCTCACCTCACTACTCTCCTACTACAACCCAGCCCATGTACTTTGCTCTTCCAATGCCAACCTACTCACTGTACCTCTAGCTCGTCTCTCGACCAACCCCTCGTCCACTTCCTGTATCCGGCCTGGAATGCTGTCCTTTTTCATAGCTGACAGACAATTACTCTCCCCATTTTCTAAGCCTTATTGAAGGCACATCTCCTCCAAGAGACCTTTCCTGACTAGGCCCTCATTCATCTCCTCTCCCTTCTGAGTTGCCTTGCCTTGCTCCCTTTATTCACCACTTCTTCTCCCAATCCTATAACACTTATGGACGTATCAATAATTGATTTATATTGATGTCTGTCTCCCTCTCTAGACTGCAAACTCTTTGTGGGCAGGGAATGTGTCTGTTACATTGTTCCTTGTATTCTCCCAAATGCTTAGTACAGTTCCCTGCACACAGTAAGTTCTCAATGAATACGACTGATTGATTGGTTCAGAGATCAGCATGCCCTGATCCTCTCTCCTAAGCATTCTCCGAGCCAGAGAGAAAGGTGGAACATGATTAGAGTCGAGGGAAGGATCACTTCTGAACCTTCACCACCGCATTTGGTGCAAATTCCTCTTCATCTCATTCCTCCCAGTTCTACACCTGAGAAGTGATTGGGGTGAATGCTACAAAATGAAATAACAAGTCCTGAATATAACACATTCCAAGGTGCCTTGCTGAGTCTCCAAAGTATATATTGGCATCACGAACAGCAGTTAAACCATGGCAATGAAAATTCTGAAATACATACTCGTAAAGGCAAAGCTTACCAAAGCAAATAATATATAAAACTGGAAGTATTCTTTCCTCAACCTTGAATCACACTGTTGGTTACAGTATGAGGTAAGCTGAAGTATTGTAAAACCACTCACTGGGTTTTACTCAAGTCAGGAACACATGGGCCTGTATTTTCTACCTAATACAATTTCTAATTTTCTAGGAACATACATAGAAAGAAAAAAAAAAGCCTAAATCCCCAAACGTCCTTTCTGACGGCTTCAATGTAGGTATGACATTCCAGCTGCGATATAATCATTATGGACACAAATAGTTACCAGTTGCCTTAAATTGCCTTGATGCATTTTAAGACTGACCCTCTGTTGATTTCATATTTTCCATCTAAAATGCTTCTCCAGTTCAAGGTTTTAGATCAGTATTCATGTGAATAGCCCTGCAATCACATCTACCCACAGGCTGCACAATCAAGTAGTTACAAGCATTTCCAGAAACTCGGTAGAACTGGTGGAGAACTTCATTGAAACCTTCAGGCTCCAGGCTGCATATACAGAGTTCCCAACTGTGTCAACAAGTGGTAGCACCATAAATGGCTTTTCTGCTATTATTAGTCCAATCCCCCAAAGTGTTACTGAACAACTGATGCTTCTCAGTGCTGACTCAATCATTCGAAATTGGCAGCCGTGGCTCCTAAAGAACAGATTCATGTCAACAGTATAAAAATAAAATTTAATAATAGTTGTGGTATTTGTTACAAGCTTACTAAGTGCCAAGCAATGTAATAACTGCCGATAGAAGTTCACTATGCCAAGCACCATACTAAGTGCTGGTATGTTCAAGACCATCACATCAGACACAGTCTTGTTCCACATTCAAGAGGGAGAAGAGAGTACTGAATCTGTGTTTTGCAGACAAGGAAAATGAGAGAAGTTAAGTGACTTGCCCAAGGCCACCAAGCAAGCAAGTGGTGGAGGAAGGGTTAGAACCCAAGTCCTCTGATTCCCAGGTGCATGCTCTTGTCATTAGCCCACGATGCCTCCTATGCAATGTCAATCATGGGGGATCTTCAGGTCCTAAAATTATGCATAATATGGATTTTCAATTTTAAGTTATGCTGCATTTGATGAACAATTGAATGGGGGAGCAGTAAATGTAATAAGAAAATAAAGTCAACTGAAAATACTTACATTAACATTTACATTCTCATGGAGAGTTATCCAAATAGATATGCGCGCACACACGTGTGTGTGTGTGTTTTAGGTAAGTGAAAAGGATGGAATGCAGATTACAATGGGTTGAGAAGAGTTAATATTGAGGAAGTGGAGGCAATATCAATAGCAACATTTATTAAGGGCTTATTAAGTGCTAAGCACTTAACATCAGATCAGACACAGTCCTTGTTGCCCACTCCCTGTCCACACAAGGCTCACAATGTTACCTCCCTTTTATAGGTGAGGAACTGAGAACCCAAAAGGCGAAGTGACTTGCCAGCCTCACACACATGGCGAACCAGGGGTGGGAGCGGGGACTAGAACCCAGTCTTCTAATTTCCAATCTTGTGCTCTTTCCACTTGGCCAGGTTGCCTCACATTAGGTTACAGTGCCCTGAGGCAATGGATGTACAAAGTCTATTCTGGGGTTTAGGTAAGAAAGGGAACAGGGATGGGGGTAATCAATATCTAGAGGAAGGGTGGGGGTTGAGTGTTGGCTCTTTCAGTATGGTGTACATTTGTGCTTACATGAGGGCAGAGAGGATACTAGTTCAGTTCAATACCTCAATAAGGTCTCAGGGGATTAACAAAGGGGATATGCTGAATTTCCAGTGGGAACAAAGCTGTATAACACCCAATTCAATTCTCTGCATGTGGTGGTTGCTCGAAAAACAGGAACTTTCAGCAGCCTTCAAAAACTCAGCAGTTAGCACAGGCCAGTAGATGCGAGAGAAAGGCTATTTGCCAAATGAGTAACTCCTGGTGAGGTTATCAGTGTGCAGAAGGTTGAACTGGTTCTCCATGTCACTGTGCCAGGCCAGTGGGGAAGATCGCTTGGCCAACAGAAGGCCACTGAGTTAATCTCTGTGAGATTACATGGTACAGATGTGTGGAGAATATATGCAAACTACCACTACCTGATAGGTTACAATATTTTTTCCCCCCTCACATAACTTCCCCCCTTCAACGCAACAGAAAAAAAAGTTCAGAGCACTTGTAATTTTTCTTAATGATATTTGTTACAGGTTTACAGTGTGCCAGGTTCATGTCCCACAAAGGGCTCACATTCTTAATCTCCATTTTATACAGGAGGTAACTGAGGCACGGAGAAGTGAAGTGACTTGCTCAAGGTCACACAGCTGCCAAGTGACAAAGCCAGGATTAGAACTCAGGTCCTTCTGATTTCCAGGCCTGTTCTCTATCCACTTCGGCTTCTTTTAAACTGCTTCTGTTTAAAAGTCCAGTGCTTGGTACAATGTTCTTCATACAGCATGAGTCCAAGAATGTTGTAACTAACTAACCAACACATGATCCTTCTCCTTGCAGGGAATGCTGCAGGGGCTGGCTGCTTCACGCTGATCATCACCAACTATGGGAAGAATCTGCAGATAATATTAGGGATCCAAATTTATCTCCCACAGGTCCCACGCAGCCACACGGCGCTGTCACTGAGTTTAATTAGCTGGTGGCTGGAGTGCCTTTTATGACATTTGGAAGGTGTACTAAAAGTGCAATGAGTTGCCACAGTTACTATAAACCACTCTAATGGATCATGTCTTTCCTTCATTAAAGGATCTATTATAATAATTTAGGCCCATTATTGAGATAACGATCTGGAAATTATCAAGCGAAATAAATAAAAATCACCTACTATCATATCTCTGCCTGCCTATTTTTTGACATAAAGAAACAAATTCAGTTGAGTAGAGAGATAAAGTCTAAGATTTAAGAAATCCATGCTGTGGGAAGCCGCATAGTGAGCCTGTTGTTGGGTAGGGACCGTCTCTATATGTTGCCAACTTGTATATGTTGCCAACTTGTACTTCCCAAGCGCTTAGTACAGTGCTCTGCACACAGTAAGCACTCAATAAATACGATTGAATGAATGAATGAATGAATGAATAGGCTAGTGGAAAAAGCACTGGCCTGGGAATCAAGGGACCTTGGTTTTAATTCTGGTTCAGCCACTTGCCTAATGTATAACCTTGGGCAAGGTATGGCCTTAGAGAAGCAGCATGGCTTAGTGGAAAGAGCATGGGCTTGGGAATCAGAGGCCATGAGTTCTAATCCCGCCTCCACCACTTGTCTGCTGTGTGACCTTGGGCAAGCCACTTAACTTCTCTGTGCCTCAGTTACCTCATCTGTAAAATGGGGATTAAGACTGTGAGCCCCAAGTAGGAGAACCTGATTACCTTGTAGTTACCCTAGTGTTTAGAACAGTGCTTGGCACATAGTAAGCACTTAAATGCTATCATCATTATTATTAATTCATTTAATTTCTCTGTGACTCAGTTTCCTGTAAAATAATAATTGTGGCATTTGTTAAATGCTTACCATGAGCCAAGCACTGGGCTAAATACTGGGGTAGATAGAAGATAATCAGGTCAGACACAGCCCCTGTCCCACATGGGGGGTTCACAGTCCAAGTAGGTGGGAGAATAAGTATTTGATGCCCACTTTACAGCTCTGGAAACTGAAGAAAAGAGAAGTTAAGTGACCCTTCCAAGTGACCCTCCTTGCCATCCTGGGGCCTCGGTCTCAACCTGCCCTGTACCAGCTTCAATGGCTGGACTCTGAACTGCGAAGGGTCTGAAACGGCTCTTTTAGCCACAGGCCTTTATTGATTTTTACTGTATTTCCCACTGTCCTTGTATTTTATGTTGTTTTTGTGTTTTGGGTGTTTCATCCTTCCTTAAGCCTCTGTCACCAGTCCCCTTTCCCATTTATTCTTAGTTCATAGTCTTTGGGCACTATGTCTAATTTTTACCCGGGTATTTTTTCCCCAATGTTTCTACAGTGCTTTGCACAAAATAGATGCTTCACAGGTACTAGTAAAGGATCGAATAAATAAAACTTTCCGAGATTATATTGAGCAAAAATATACTTAGTGATTGTTGCTAAAAACTTTCCATCTTCCACCCAAAACGTTTTAGACTATAAGTTTCAAAAGCCTCACTATGTTCTCCTAGGTGAGTATATTAAGATTCCTGTTACCAGCCTGAAAACTTTCTATAAAAAGACACATAACTGTGATGTTTGCTTTCCTGCTTTTACCTCCCCGCATCACGGGGAGATAGATTTCTTGACACCTGAATGAAGTAGAACACAATAACCATCTCCACCCTTCCATGTAAAGGACACTGCTCAGCTGTCTCTTGCTCTAACTCAATGCAGAGGATGTTCACAGGTCACTGACTGCAGATCACAGAGTCAGCCAGAACTCTGTGAAGACCAAAGGGATGCTCACCAGACTCTCTCCCTCCAAAAGGCGCTGTGCACCGCAGCTCCAAGGCTGAGTTTTTGTCCATTTAATCCTAATGAGAAGAAATTCCCCTTTTCCCAGGCCGTCGTCTAGGTCTACCTGAAGTCTAATTCAACCCCCAGGGATAGTTTGCCGGAACCCCCCCCCGCAAGCCAACCGAACTGCCTCACTTCAGCTGGACCAGGCCCTGAAGCCAAAGCCATTAAATGAGGTCATCATCATCGATCGTATTTATTGAGCGCTTACTATGTGCAGAGCACTGTACTAAGGTCCTGACAAATAACTTTCTGGTGGTGCTCAAAAGCTGCAGTTTGGGACCATGGCTTCTCTGCACACTCCCAGCCGCTGGAGCTAGAAGTGCTACCCAATGGTAGTTGGAACTTGAAATACGTAATAGTGTTTCAGGCACTTTGTAGATCAGCAACTTGAGGAACTGCTAGCCAGTAGGCTCAATAAAAGCACTCACATGTTTAGTCATACGTTTCAACTCAGCTGAGTCCTGGTAACATGGAACTCTTAGAGGCTAAGACTTACTTCCAAAATAGGAGGAAGACATTTGTGCCTGCTCTCTGCCCCGTGAACTGCTGAGCCTTTAGTCCCAAAGAGGCAGTGCCCATCTAATTGTACTAGGAAGGGCACAGATCACGTATCAAGACCAAACATCCTGATTTTCCTGAGACAGTCCCAAACGTGGCTCAGTGGAAAGACCACGGGCTTTGGAGTCAGAGGTCATGGGTTCAAATTCTGGCTCTACCACTTGTCAGCTGTGTGATCTGAGGCAAGTCACTTCACTTCTCTTTGCCTCGGTTCCCTCATCTGTATAATCGGGATTAAGACTGTGAGGCCCCCGTGTGACAACCTGATCACCTTGTAACCCCCCCAGTGCTTAGAACAGTGCTTTGCACACAGTAAGTGCTTAATAAACGCCTTATTATTATTATTATTGCACTCAATACTTTTAGGGACTCTGGTTGAGATGGGTAATCAATCAATCTATGGAATTTACAGAGCACTCACTTTGTGCAGAGCATTGTACTAAGCTCTTAGGAGAATAATGAACAGTAGAATCTGCAGATATGATCCCTGCCTTCAAGGAGCTTAAAGTCTAGTGGATGCATGGAATCATCTGTGGGCTGCAGGACAAGACAAATTTCTATAGGCCCTCCCAAAACCCAGCTGACTCCTGCCCCGCTCCACAGGATTCAAGGGAGAACTTACAGTGTAGCGGACAGCGCATGAGCCTGGGAGACAGAACGGCATGGATTCTAATCCTGGCTCTGCCACTTGAATGCTGTGTGACCTTGGACAGGTCACTTCACTTCTCTGTGCCTTAGTTCCCTTATCTGTAAAATGGGGATTGAGAGTGTGAGCCCCATGTGGGACATGGACTGTGTCCAATCCAATTTGCTTGTATCTACCCCAGCACTTAGTACAGGGCTTGGCACAAAGTAAGTGCTTAACAACTACCACAGTTATTAGGTGGGGAGATAGTGAAGCAGGATTTGAATCTGCCATACTTAATAATAAATGATAATTGTGGTATTTGCTAAGTGCTTACTTTGTGTCAAGCACTGCACTAAATGCTGGGGTAGGTACACTTAATCAGGTCGGACAAAGTTTCTGTCCCACCGGGGTTGACAATCTATTTAGGAGGGAGAACAGATACTTAGTCCTCATTCTACTAATGAGAAGACTGAGATGCAGAGTTAAATGACTCATCCAAGGTCATGTAGAAGGCAGATGGTGGCGCCAAATTTAGAACTCAGGTCTTCTGATTCCCTGGCCTGTGCTCTTTCCACTAGGCTCCACAGCTTCACAGCTCCACAGCCTGAGAAGCAGCGTGGCTCAGTGGGAAAAGCCAGGGCTTGGGTGTCAGGGGTCATGGGTTCTAATCCCAGCTCTACCACTTGTCAGCTGTGTGACTTTGGGCAAGTCACAACTTCTCTGTGCCTCATTTCCTCATCTGTAAAATGGGTATTAAGACTGTGAGCCCCACGTGGGACAACCTTGATTACCCTGTATCCCTACAAGTGCTTAGAACAGTGCTTGACACATAGTAAACGCTTAACAAATACCAACATAATTATTATTATTATTATTCATAGTAAGTCAATTCAGGTTCCTTGATTGACAGTTTAAGGTAGGCACGGTTCAGAGGTTGGGAGCAAGCCAAGATAAAGGGAGCATCTTTGGCACCTCCTCTCTTTGGGACTTTTCACATGGCGCTTTTCCTAGCTTGAGCCCAGAACTAAGGTCAATCAATCAATCAATCATGTTTATTGAGAGCTTACTGTGTGCAGAGCAGTGTACTAAGCACTTGGGAGAGTACAATATTAACAGAGTTGCTACATACATGTCCTGCCCCCAATTAGTTTATAGCCTAGAGGGGACAAGCTCGGAATCTAGACATCCCAACTGTGGTGCTCTTTTGACTACTATCTTGAGCAACGGTACTACTATTAATGATTCTGTGGTGTTTAGCCCTTACTATTTGTCAAAGACTGTTCTAAGCACAGAGATAAGAACAAGATAATCAGGTCAGACAGTCCCTGTCCTAAATGGAACTCTCAGTCTAATGGGGAGTGAAAATAAGTATTGAATCCCTGTTTTGCAGCTGAGGAAACTGAACTACAGAGAAGTTAAGTGGCTTGCCCAAGGTCACACAGCAGGCAAGAGGCAGAGCCTGGATTAGGACTCGGGTCTTCTGTCTCCCAAGCCTGGGCTCTTTCCACTAGGGCATGCTGCTTCCTGATGGACAGGAGGTTAGCAGGTTTACTACAAGAATGGGACAGATAATTCTCTCCATCTACTCATTGATGGTTCATGAAAATACATAAAATCATTTATTTTTGGCATTGACCTTTGAACAGTTTCAAGTAAGTTTGGGCTTATGTGGTCTGAGGTTTAGAGCAAGGGCAAATAGACTTTGTATTGAGCCAGCCTGGAATGGCATGTCTGCCAAAAGGGATTAACGGTTATGGCGATAACAACTATATAAATACAGATGGAGAATTAGATAACTACGGCAGAGAGAAACATATTCTTGCTTTGTGAACCGCTTTCCAATGGAAAATGCAATAAAGACAATGATTGGCCTGACTCTTTGAAAGTATAATGGCCTGAGGTTCCCTAAATTTTGTTTCCAGTTCTGACTTCCTGAGGAGAACACAACCTCTCTCAACCTCAATTTAATCAATGGTATTTATTGATAACTTACTCTATGTACAGAACTGTATAAGCAGTTTGAGAGATGACAACACAACAGAATTGAGAGACATGTTCTCTGTCCACAAGTCCACAAGGAACTTATAGTCTAGTGACTACATATATATTCCCATATATTAGTCAAAGATTTGATTAGTTTGATCTCTCCCTCAGACCTAAGAAATTCTCCAGCCACCTGGGTTCTTGCAGGTCCTGGGAAAGTAGACTTGGATCTGCTGTTCCTGTCTCATTGCCCGAAAGTGACCAGCTGCCCCTTTTTACCTCTTGAAAGGCTGAAGGTGGCTCTGCCTTTTGGGCAGGGTGATGGGGCAGAGAACCCCAAAGCTGAGGTAGGAATGCTGGCGGAAGAGACTACTACCCCATGTCACCACATCTGCGGACCTTGCCTTCCTGGACAGTGAATCATCATTTCTGGCAAGGACAGAAACAGGTCATCCAGCCACGCCATGAACTGCTGTCAACGGCTTAGAAGTGCCAGTTTGAAGCATCAGTGGATGCCTCTGGCCACTGCCTGCAGCAGAAGGCTGGTCCTTCTGGAGATGAAAGGACAAAAATGGGAAAGAACTCTGGAATAATAAAAGGATCCTACAAGTTCAAGGTACAGTGGTAAGCCTAACTACATCCCCACTGATGCTCCGGAATCAGATTCAGTTTCTATGATTTCCCCAGGTCATTTCTGGGGAAAAACTGTGCTGAGGCAATGCTGTAGGGGGTCTGGCTTCCAAAGCTTCTTCTCACTCTCAGGCTTCACCTCAGGCTACCCTCCTTTGGCAGCTCCAACCAGGGAGGGCTTCCAGGCATTGCCACAGATCACTATGTAGAAGCAACTGTGCATGAAGGAGGAGCAATTCTTTGCAGCTATGCTCATCTACCTCCAAGACAAGAAAGAAAGAGGGAAAAGTCTCCTGACAATGCGTGCCTGCTGAATACATCATGATGCAATGCCCAAAGACAGGATTGTGTGAACGCCTGATTCTTCAGACATGTGACAACTAGAATGTGAGTTTCTCTCAATAAGAGGTTCTACAAGAATTCTCCTAATCCTGCAGTACAAGAGGACTAAGTGAACCTGTAAGTCATTGTACAGTAGGTTATTTCAATGCTGTTGTGACTGCATTTGGCGGTTTCAACCCTACATAAAGGTACAGTATTTGAAAGCGAATGTCTGTAAAAAGGTATGTCTCCCAGTGAGCTTCCTGCTAAATAACTAGGTTTTACTTTAGTATCTTAATGAAACTTTATGATCAAACTATGTAGATCACATATTGTAAATGGTTGTGCAGCAGTCACAGCAACACTATCAAACAGTACAAAACCAGTTCCTCACACAGTAAATGAGTTTGCAGGACAAAACAAAAGCCAGAAAAACATAACAAATGAAACCAAATCAGTAAACTCAGAAAACACCTGAAAGAAGGCTTACCCCCATACAAAAATAATAAGCAATCCAGAAAATGAATAAAGTTGCTCTAATAATTACTGCATTTGCATTAAAAGACTTGCATATAAATGAATGAAAATAGAGGCTGATCCCAGTTAATACATTTCCCCAAATTAACTGCTTATGCAAAAGACTACCAAAATATAAAGCCACTAGAGGAACCACTGGAATAGCTCCCCACTGGACAATTACAACAACCATTCACTACAAAGCTCGCTTGGCATATAGTACGCGCTTAACAAATACCAACATTATTATATTGTGTGGGCAATCAATATTCGATGAGAATGAGGAGCATAAGAATCCAGGGCCGCCTAAGAAATGCTATAGTTTTCTATTATCTAAAAGAGACTTTAACTCATATTGTGTATACTTTCTTAAAAGCATCCCATATGAAAGTGGAAACATTGATCAAAGAGCCTGTTGACTACAGAACCATTAATCTGGAAGAGATTCGACATCATCTAACCATTGATCTGGATGGGATTAGATATCATCTAATCATCTAATCACAGGTACTGTGTCTGACCTGATTAAGTTGAATCTAACTCAGCACATACAGCAGTGCTTGACATATAGGAAGGCCCTTACAAAATACCAGCATTATTATTTTTAATTTCTGCTCCAACCCACTGACTAAGCAGAAGAATAACTAAACAATTCAGGACAGGTGGGTGTATAGTCTTTCCTTAATTTTCAGTCCAACTGTTCACGCATCCCTGAAAATAGACAGGGCTTTCTGTCACAAATATCCAAAAGCAATACTAACAACACATGGCTGCAGCTATGGTTCAGACCTACTGAAACTACTTATTTTTGGTTTCCTCTGCATACATGTCAGAAGGTCAAGAGCAGAGGCTCCACAGCCCCCTTTTGACAGACAAGAAGATTCTCTTAAAATACAACTGAATGCCCTGTTTCAGTTTGGTTCTCAGAGGAATGCATAAGAGCACACACCTCAAAATCTATATATTTATAGATTAATGACTTCTCAGTCTTCTGATGAAACAACTCTACTTCCTTTAAATTTACAAAACCAACTTTACAGCTCTTTAATGATTGTCACCCTGCTCTCCCCCAATTTCTTTACATTTTTATCAAGTGAGGGGTCCAAAACTAATAATGTTTTGACTCTTAAAAGAGATAATAAGGTGAATACATGAGGAAGGATGCCCATCCATGTCATACTCTTCCAAACATCTTTGTCCACTCTTGAATTAGAAAGATGAATTGTTTTGTCTTTCTTCCCAGACTGGAAGTTCTTAGTTTGCTGTGTTACATTACAAAATAAGAACATTATTATGCTCCATAATCATAGTCAGTTTCTATGATTTCCCCAGGTCATTTCTGGGGGAAAATAAAGCTGAGACAACGCTGTAATGGTGTCTTCATTTTTCAACACCACCATTCATTCATTCAATCGTATTTATTGAGCACTTACTGTGTGCAGAGCACTGTACTAAGCGCTTGGGAAGTATAAGTTGGCAACATATAGAGACGGACCCTACCCAACAGCGGGCTCACCACATCTCTACTGAATGTCATCCTTTTTCAGGGACCATTTAGACCATCACTTTGATTCTCTTTTTGTCTACCAAAAACTCATCCAATTTACTACATTGCAAATGTATCATTTGCAAATTTGATGAGCAAGCTTCCTTCATCCAGGTCATCAATAATCCAATAAGGTTATTGGAAAGAATTGGTCCCAGGATGGATCCCTGTGGAAATCTACTCGATATGGCCCTCAGCGTCATAGTCCACCATAGTTGACTACCCTCTGGCCTTGACCCTGGAGCCACCTGGACAATCACTCAACAGAAGTCTGGTCAAGACCATACATTTCCAACTTGTCAATGAGAACAGTATGTGGGATAAAATCAAAACGCTTAATGAAATTTAGAGAAATTTAAATAAACACAAGAGAAGCAATAGATGTACTCCATGTGGTCAGGCTCTCTAAAGGTGGAAGGAAATTAAATTTTCCTGGCACAATTTGCTTCCCACAAAAGGCAGGATGGTTGCTTCTTATTATCTTAGGCTCCACTAAGTGGCTCCAAATGGATGTCTTGAGCATTTATTCTAATATCTTTCCAGGTAATTGAAGTTTAGTTATCCTATGCTAAGATGATTATTTTACATACATGTGATTATTAATCAATAATAGTTATTGAGTGCTTACTGTGTACAGAGTACTGTGCTAAGCATTTGGGAGAGTATAACAACAGAATTGGTAGACTTGTTCCATGCCCACAACATGAGCAGGGGAGAGCAGAGAGAGACCACTATGACATGGTGAAAACAGCAAGGACCTGGGAGTTGGAGAACCTGGGTTCTAATCCCGGCTCCACCATTTGTTCACAATAATAATAATAATAATAATAATAATAATAATAATAATAATAATAATAATAATAATAATAGCATTTGTTAAGTGCTTACTATGTGAAAAGCACTGTTCTAAGTGCTGGGGAGGTTACAAGGTGATCAGGTTGTCCCAAGGGGGGCTTACAGTCTTAATCCCCATTTAACAGATAAGGTAACTGAGGCACAGAGAAGTTAAGTGACTTGCCCAAAGTCACACAGCTGACAATTGGCGGAGTAGGGATTTGAACCCACAACGTCTGACTCCAAAGCCCATGCTCTTTCCACTGAGCCACACTGCTTTTCACTATGTGACCTTTGGCAATTCACTTCACTTCCCTGGGCCTCAGTTACCTTATTTGTAAAATGAGGATTAAAGCTGTGAGCTGCATGTGGGAAATGTACTGTGACCAACCTGATTCCTGTCTCTACTTACAGTGCCTGGCACATGGTAAACACTTAAATACCACAAGAAAAATGAGCTCCCATTCTAGAATTACTCTGAAATAATAGGTTGTTTCATTCCAAGAGCTATCCCAAAGCCCTGCTATACTCTTAAAGGGTCACTGACAGAACTGGAGGAAAGGGAAAGAGGTGGGTAAGGAGGCTTTGGAGATGTTATCAATCAATAGTATTTATTGAGAGCATATGGTGTACAGAGCACTGTACTAAGTATTTGGGAAAGTATCATGCAACAGAGTAGGTAGACATGTTCCCTGCCCACAGTGAGAAACAGCAAGGCCTAGTGAGAAACAGAGAGGCAGTGTGGGTTAGTGGAAAGAGCCCAGGCTTGGGAGTCAGAGGATGCGGATTCTAATCCAGGCTCTGCCACTTGTCTGCTGTGTGACCTTGGGCAGGCCACTTAATTTCTCTGTGTCTGTTACCTCATCTGTAAAATGGGGATTAAGGCTGTGAGCCTCATGTGGGACATCCTAATTACCTTGTATCTACCCCGGCACTTAGAACGGTGTTTGGCACATAGTAAGTGCATAAAAAATAGTATTATTACTAAACAGTGTGGCCTGATGGAGAGACCAGAGGCCCGGAAGTCAGAGGACCTGCGTTCTAACCTCTGCTAACTGCTTGCTTTGTGACCTTGAGCAATCACCTAATTTCTCTGTAAACTTAACTTTACCTGTAAAATGGGGATTAAATCCTCCTCCCTCCAATTTAGACTGTGAGTCTCACGTGGGACAGAGACTGTATCCAACCTGATAAACTTGTATCTACCCCAGCACTTAGAACAGTGCTGGACAGAAAGTAAGCACTTAAATACCATAAAAAATGATCTTACAGTCTAGAGGGGCAGACAGACATTAATACAAATAATTGATAGATTTATTGATATGTACATAAGTGCTGAGTGGGTGAGTGTACAGATACAAATGCAGGGATGAAGCAGAAGGGAGAGGGAGCCAGGGAAAAGAAAGTTAATCGGGGACAGCCTCTTGGAGGAGATGGTATTGTTTAGAGTGATGAGAAAGACAGGGTGAGGACAGAATATGGATGAGATGATGTGCAGGTCTGTTTTGGACATGAGATGTTGGCAGGACAATCAGGTAGAGATTGCTGAAGGCAGGAGAAAATGCAAGACTGTAGAAAAAGGAGAGAATTCAGGCTGGGAATAGCTGAAGCCATAAAATTGAATGAGTTCTCCAAGGGAGTGTGTTTAGATGGAAAATGGAAGAGGACCCAGAACTGAGCTTTGAGGGATGCCTCCCATCACTGTTAGAGGATGAGCTTCAAAAGAGGCTGAGAAGGAGTAGTCAGAGAAATAGGAGGAGAACCGAGAGGACGGCATCAGTGAGGCCAAGGCTGGATCAATTTTCAAGGAGATGTGAGTGGTCCACAGTTTCAAAGGCAGCTGAGAGGTAGAGGAGGATTAGGATGGAGTAGAGGCTATCAGATTTGATGTATTGCTGCAAATGTGTGCTTTAGAGTGCATGGCCAGAACGATCTGCCAGGGTTCAGAGCCCACAGATGCCACAGAAAATAACCCCCTGTGGCCCTTATATAACCTTAAAAGAAGGAACAGCCAGTGATTCCTAACCGCGTGCCACTGATGCCTTTTCTGATTTGACTGCCTTAGATATGGTACTCACTAGTCTTGGTTGTGGAAAATGCTTCCTAATTCCTCAGATTAAATTGTTTCCTGTCAGGCTATAGTCATAACATAACAATATCAACACGGGTGCTTCACAAGCACTTTAACACCTTTGATCAAACAACTACAATTTATCTGCAGGAGAGGACATTTCACAGATAATAATAATAATGGCATTTATTAAGCACTTACTATGTGCAAACCACTGTTCTAAGCGCTGAGGAGGTTACATGGTGATCAGGTTGTCCCACGGGGGGCTCACAGTCTTAATCCCCATTTTACAGATGAGGTAACTGAGGCCCAGAGAAGTTAAGTGACTTGCCCAAAGTCAACAGCTGACAACTGGTGGAGCCGGGATTTGAATCTATGACCTCTGACTCCAAAGCCCGTGCTCTTTCCCTGAGCCCACGCTGCTTAACTGCAAGTGTATCATGAGCTCTAAAACCAGAAAACAAAATGGAAAGCCCAGCCACACAACTTCTCTTACACAAGTGAGTAAAATAAGGGTTTGTGGTGATTTAGATAAACCAAAGTCCGAAATAGTGTTACTGAATGTGGTATATCTATTTGCAATTTCCTAAAACCCAGAGAACACATATTTCATCTTTCATTATGAGGACTTAAGCCATGTACTGAGTCAGGGCCACTGTACATGTTACCAGCAGACTGCTCTCTTGTGGCCTCATTAACTGATTTCTCACAAGGTAAGCAGCAAAGCAGTGTCCCAGATTTCCCCAAACCAATTCTGACATTTATATAGCACTTGCAGTCCTGACAAGATCAAAAACTCAGCATTCTTTCAAATTTTATAACAACTCCCAAACACCCTAAGCTCAAGCTGAGAAAACTGAAAATAATAAAGTGTTTATTAGATATAACCTTGGGAATTGTGGACTTCTTTTTAAAACTGGGCATTCATTTGATTTCAGCAACACATTTTGCTCTTTAAAAATACTAATCCCGATACCTTCTGGACTGCAGTCATTCGCAATCACTATGGTCCATTCTGTTGACTTTGCTGGAGGCAACTTGCTCAAAAGCCTGTGGTTCCTCTGTCAAATTGTGGCCTCCCCATCCCAAAATTCCTATGGTTATGCTTAAATGTCAACTTCAGACTTCTTGTCTTTGCATATTGGAGCAAAATTCACAAGTACAGAATGAACAAAGGTGTGTCACTCTGTTATAAAACAGACAAATTGCCCTTGGCTCCAGTTTGGAATAATTAACTTTGTATTGCTTTTCAGTCTCCAGTACAGAATAGCGAAGGAAATTATTTCACTGGGTACTTTCTGGACTCATAAAAATCTGGTGCTCATATTATTCTAAGGCTGCACATGTGCTTGTATTTCAAGAGTGAAACATTTTTTGAAGGACTTTCATTGACTGTAAGATTTCAAGGTCAACAATAAATTCTGTAGCGATCCTGCATAATATTTCAGGCCAAGGGAAGATGGCCTGAATTTGAACTAGTGATACATAACAATAAGCAACTACAGGTGGATGGCATACCCAAGTAGTAGTTGCAATTTACATCCATCAGTTTATGAAAACATGGAACACAGAATAGTATAAGTAGTAGTATAATAGCAGTCACACAACTAATAGCATGTATTGAGTAGCCACTGGCCATTAAACTCTAATGTGAAAAAATGCATAAAGCTTTATGCATTAACTGAAAGAGTTGTTCCTAATTCCCACAAACTGTATCTAATGTCCACAGCTGGTCAGGACAAGCAAGATGGCCAAGTAGAAAGAGCATGGGCCTTAAGTCAGAGGACTGGTGCTTTAGTCCCGTCTCTGATAATTACTTGCTGTGTGATTTTGAACAAGTCACAACTTCTCTGTGCCTCAATTTTCTCAACTAAGTGGAGATTAAACACCTGACCTCCTTCCTACATGGACTGTAAGCCTCACGTGGACAGGGATTGTGTCCAACACGATTAACTTGTATCTACCTCAGGGCTTAAACAGTGGTGCCCTCTAAACTGTAAGCTCATTATGGACAGGGAACATGTCTGCTAATTCTGTTGCACTGTACTCTCCCTTGCACTTAATACAGTGCTCTGAACATAGTAAGTGCTCAATAAATACCACTGATTGATTGGTTCACACATAGTAAGTGCTTAACAAATACCAAAAAACAAAACAAAATGTAAGATAAGAGAAACATCAATGTGAATGAAGCCACAACCAGTTACCAAAGCAAAACCGTACCCTCCTTGCCAATTCGACAGTGAAGGATGTAAAAATACCAGATGACACAGATGAAATAGTTTATCTGGGAGATTAGGACCTTTTCAGTGCTGTCTCATAATAATAATGATGGAATTTGTTAAGTGCTTACTATGTGCGAAGCACTGTTCTAAGTGCTGGGGGGGGGGATACAAGTTGATCAGGTTGTCCGACGTAGGGCTCACATTCTTAATCCCCATTTTGCAGATGAGGTCACTGAGGCTCAGAGAAGTTAAGTGACTTCCCCAAGGTCACACAGCAGATATGTGGCGGAGCCTCCACACTACCACATAGCTGATATGTGGTTCAGAGCCCCCCAAGAGACATACCAGTCCCTCTCCTGAGGTTCAGCTAAGGATGGGAAAAAAAAAAAAGAGCACTTATCTTTTTTTCCTGGGAAGATATTCCAGACAGCTCCCACTCACTTTCACCTGTGCTCCTGATTAGACTGAGTCTGACTAGTTGCATTTGCTGCCAAGGATACCTTTGGTTTTGTGCTGATTCCCTTCACTGGGCTGCCTGTCTGAATTCTGGCCACTGTACTGAGGGCAGGCAGGTGAGAGGACAGGGATGAAGAGTGCAGAAGTCCAATATGCTCTTGGTCAATCAGGCAAATCTGTTGATTCATGACTCCTATCAATCAATCAGTGGAGGGAGAGAGAAAACCAAAGGGAAAGATGAGAGAGGGAAAACCCAAAAGAGGATGAGATGGAAAGAGGGAAAGAGGAAGAAAGAAAGATAAAGGGAGAGACGGAGCTGAAGGGAAGGAGGCAAATGAAAGCTGAGAGGGAAAGAGAAAAGGAGGGAGAGGAAAATAATATTGATGCCATTTGTTAAGCGCTTACTATGTGCCAAGAACTATTCTAAGCGCTGGGAAACCAAGGGGGATAGGTAGAAAGAGAACATGTGTCACCGCCTCAAACTGCCAAGAAGCAGAGTTATACACACAGCCAAGATTAAATAAAAAGGGATTATCTTTGCAGGGAAGAGATGGCAAACTAAGAAACAGTCTCAGGGCTTTTGGCTAAGACTTTAATAAATACTGAGATAGTTCTTCCTTCTGTGTGGCCTTTAATTATTTTCTACTTCTCTATGCCCCTTTCTTATTTATTCCTTTAATTTTTTTGGCCCCTTTTCAACCTGAGTATGGCTATAAAATTCAAGCTGTTCAAACAAAATAGAATTGAAATCAATTCAATTTTGAATAATTAATGGAGATTTAATAGGCTTGAAGCATAACTCAGAACCTTATACCTACTACACAACATAATGCAATAACAGATGAAAGAGAAATAATCCATTAAAATATGCTCTGGTGCTGTAAATAAGGACGGGCTTTTTAAAAAAAAGTTTCTAGGAATCTAGAAAGCCATCTAATAAGAAGGCTGTTATAAACTAGGAATTTCTATTGGGCACATTGTTTTCAAGGTCTGTGATGTCCTTGTGTGTCTCACTAAGATGGGCTCCTTCACTTAACCTAACCCTGCTAATGCTCCTTGTGGGCAGAGATTATACCTACTAACTCTATTGTACTCTCCCAAGCACTTAGTACAGTGCTCTGCACCATAAGTGCTTAATAAATACCAGTAATTCATTGACTGAGAACTGGCTCAAGAGGAACTGTGAATTCTTGTTTATATAGCTAACGAATGATTAATGTGAACCATATGGAAGCATGAGGTAGCACTAATGTATAGTTTTCTCTGAAGAAAAACTGTTAATGAATTTGAAAAACAGACAACCTAGCTAATGGGAAATAGGCTACTGGATCAAAACAGAATATTAACCAATCAACTCTGTTGTACTGTACACTCCTAAGGACTTAGTAAAGTGCTCTGTACACAGTAGATGTTCAAAACTACCATTGATTGATTAAACTTTTAAACAGAAACATCGAATATGAATATAAATACATTTCAAGCCCTGATCAATCATATTTACTGGGTGCTCACTATGTGCAGAACACTGTACTAAGCACTTGGGAGAGTATAATATAACTGGGTTGATAGATACGGTCCCTGATTCATATTGTTCCATTCTCTCCTCATCCTTCCTTCCAAGTATGTTCACTCGTATTTATTGAATGCTTACTGTGTTCAGAGCACTGTACTATGCACCTGGGAGAATTCAACAATAACATACACATTCCCTACCCACAAGCTAATAACTCCACTCTATTAACTACGACAAGGAAAAGGTCTGCATACTCAATATACGATGTTTGTTTAGTACTGATAGATGTCTAGCACCATCCCTCCCTGTCTCTCCACTCTTAATCTTTATGAGCTCATGCTTAGTAATTCAATGCTCGGTAATCGTTCAATAAATCAATGGCATTTATAAAGTGCTTACTGTGTAAAAGAGTACTGTATTAAGGGCTTGGGAGAATGCAATAAAATAGTAGACATGATTCCTGTCCACAAGGAGGTGACAAAATAATGAGGGATTATAACAAAAATAAATTACTCTACTAAAATCCCTACCCTCAAGGAGTTTCCAATCTAGGGGCCTACTGGCTCACTTGAGCGGCATTTGATATCTCCACCCAGTTGGTTAGTTACTGAATTAATGCTGCTTGAAATGTTTACAAAGTTGTAAGTCTGCAGACTGTAAACTCCAGGTAGGCAGGAATTGTGCCAGCTAACTCTATTATACTGTAATAATAATGATGGCATTTATTAAGCGCTTACTATGTGCAAAGCACCGTTTAAGTGCTGGGGAGGTTACAAGGTGATCAGGTTGTCCCAGGGGGGACTCACAGTTTTAATCCCCATTTTACAGATGAGGTAACTGAGGCACAGAGAAGTTAAGTGACTTGCCCAAAGTCACACAGCTGACAACTGGCGGAGCCGGGATTTGAACCCATGACCTGTACTTTCCCAAGCTCTCAGTTCAGCGCTCTGCACAATGTATTTACTAAATACCATTGATTGATTGGGAGGGAAGAGGAGCCACATGGGGCTTATGGGGATTATGTCGAGAGGACATAATCAGTCTCATCTCTACCGGCCAGAGACTCAACTACCACGAACAGAGACCTATAACACTGAAGTCAGCCCCAGGTATGCAGGGGAGGAAAGGATGGGAAATATATCCCACACCCACAGATAAAATTAGTTTAGGAAAGGGGTTACCAAGAGAGACAAGTGAGGCAAACCTCACTTAACGTTCTTAAGTAGTTGTGGAAAAAAAAATTGAGAAACAACATTAAGCAAGTTGACTTTTCCCATAGAAATTATGTAAATACGCTTTGTTTCAGGTGATACACATTTAAAGAGAGCATACACTTAGGAAAGCATACTATATGCTTAATCTACCAGGCACACAAATTACCGCAGTAAAACCTGGTAAGTTAGCAAAACGAAAATGCACATATATAAAACCATAGGATGGTTTACTTTAAATCTAAGTAGGCTTTAAGGATTTGAAAATTTACTTTCAGGGCTTTATGCAGAATTGAACCAGGATTTCCCCAGAAGTAATGGAAATGAGTTTTATCCCTGGTATACCTTTAGAGGTTAAGGAATGTTGTGAATGGCATTCTAAACAATGAACGCTTTACTGACTTGAGTGGTTATACATAAGAACCAGGAATCAAAACATAAATGAGCACAAAACTGAATTAGCACTAAGCAGGTCATACTTACCAATCAGTAGTATTTACTGAGCTCCTCCTCTATGCCAGGCACTGTACTAAGCACTTGCAAGAGTGAAGTTACAATTAAAATCTTAAAGTCTAGCAAGGGAGACAAACAGCAAAATAAATAGGAAAAAGACAGAATATAAGGATATGTACATAAGTACCACTGAGGGTGGGCTGGGAAGAAGGTATGAGTGCTTAGCTCATGTGAAAGTGGTAATGCTGTAGTTTTAATTAGGGGTCATGGCATATGGAGTGGGGAGATAGATTACTCAGGGAGGGCTTCCAGGAGGAGATGGAATTCATTCAATTGTATTTATTGAGTGCTTACTATGTGCAGAGTTCTTTGAGAAGGGCTTTGAAGATGGGGAGTGCAATGGTCTGATGGATATGAATGGGGAAGGAATTACAAGAAAAACGGATTGTCTCTATTGATGCATTGTACTTTCCAAGTGCTTAGTACAGTACTCTGCACACAGTAAGTGCTCCATAAATATGACAATGAATGAATGAATGAATGAGAGACTGTGGAACGGTAATTTGGCTTGGGAGGAGGGAAGTAGGCGAGCTGGGGTGCAGTTCAAGACGACAGAGGGTACGTGGAGAGGATTTTAATTATTCTTTTAATGGCATTTGTTAAGCACTCACTATGTGCCAGGCAGTGAACTAAGCACTGGGGTACATGATGATCAGATTGGACACAGTCTGTGTCCCTCATGGGCCTCACCGACTTAATCCCCAATTTTAACAAATGAGGAACCTGAGGCACCGAAAAGTTAGGTGACTTGCCCAAGATCACACACAGCAGACAAATGGTGGAGCCAGAATTAGATCCCAGGTCCTCCGACTCTCAGACCCCTGTTTTTTCCACTAGGCAACGCAGCTTCCCTCTTGGCTTGAAGGCAATGGTGAGGATTTTCTGCTTGTCTTCAGAGAGGAATGGGCAACCATTGAAGGCTTCTGCTTACTTTCCACAGTTAATTCTGTGACACAGACTGTACTTGGGCAGGAGTTCTGGACATCCCTGTCAGCCCCGAATACTAGCTGGGAGTCCCTGCTGCTGGCTTTTAAAGAGACACAAAGCCAATTGGTTGGGTCTATCTGAGCTGTGAGCCTGTCTGACAGCTTTACAATCCTCCTTGAAGCAATGTTTTTAGCATCTGTCCTTCAACCCCGGACTCAGACTGCACTTGCAGAAAAATTGAAAAAACTGCCGCAGACAACATTTAAACATTTAAGGCTTGCTTGAATCTATTCTTCTAAGTTTTAGTAAAAGCAAAATGACAAACAATGAAAGACAATGAATGGGATGCCTAGCAGTTTAAATTGCTAAATCAACCCTTTTAATTGTAGTTTGAGGTTATAAAAAATCCATCAATAATATTTATTGAGCTCTTACTATGTGCAGAGTCTTGGACTAATATAATACGATACTGAAGAGTTGGGAGACAGGTTTCCTGCCCACAAGGCACTTACGGTCTATAGAGGGAGAAAGATGTAATAAAGAATATGTACATAAGTCGAAGGAACACATTTTGGTAATTGTCTGATCCTCGCCTGAATGTTAGGCCAAGCAGAAGTTGCACTTCTCACAGAAACAGGAACTTGACCTATTTTTATTACAATTATTAAGTCAATGGAAGTGTTCTTTGTACCCACCAACTTATATGATGCTTTATTTTCCAGTGTGGATGTAACTAAAGAGTATATCTATTTAATTACACCTATGAGATAAAATGTTGAATGAGCACAAAGGCCATTTAGCTTCCTCAATTTTGTCACAGAGTCCTTTCCTGTCTTTCTGTATGAGATAGAATACTGAACTCTAGAAACCACTGTAAAACAGCATCCAACAAACCCTCAGAAACCCTTTTTATCACCAATACCAAGAATTCAGATAGTTCATAAAAAACAAGAAAAGAAGCCATCAATGGATTCATTTTGTTTTCATATTATTATATTTTCAAAGCATTTTTTAAAGGTCAATAATAAATAATACTTTCTGATCACCCAATATGTGTAGAGCACTCTGACTCCCTACTTCAACATCCTTGCACTTGGATTTGTACCCTTTATTCACCCCTCCCTCAGTCCTAAAGCACTCATGTAGATATTAGTAATTTATTTACATAATATCTGTATCCCCCTCTAAATTTTAAGCTGACTGTGGGCAGGGAACTTGCCTACCAACTCTGCTAAACTGTACTCTCTGAAGGGCTTAGTCCAGTACATTCTCAATAAATGCGATTAATTGATTCATTAGAGCACTATAATAAACACTTGGGAGAATACAATAGACTAAGAAGATACAATCCCCGCCTTCAAGGAGGTAATCAAAAGGAGCAGCAGGTGTAAAAATAAATTACAGATAGGAAGAAGAGATCGGAAAGATGGATATGTAAATATGTCTTTAGATGGCAGCATACATTTTTATGTTCACAGGTGCTACAGGTGACTTTAAGCTTGTTCTGGGCAGGGAATGCGTCTGTTATATTGTCCTCTCCTAATCAATCAATCAATCAATCGTATTTATTGAGCGCTTACTATGTGCAGAGCACTGTACTAAGCGCTTGGGAAGTACAAATTGGCATCACATAGAGACAGTCCCTACCCGATAGTGGGCTCACAGTCTAAAAGGGGGAGACAGAGAACAGAACCAAACATACCAACAAAATAAAATAAGTAGGATAGAAATGTACAAGTAAAATAAATAAATAAATAAATAAACAGAGTAATAAATATGTACAACCATATATACATATATACAGGTGTTGTGGGGAGGGGAAGGCGGTAAGGCGGGGGGATGGAGAGGGGGACGAGGGGGAGAGGAAAGAAGGGGCTCAATCTGGGAAGGCCTCCTGGAGGAGGTGAGCTCTCAGCAGGGCCTTGAAGGGAGGAAGAGAGCTAGCTTGGCGGAGGGGCAGAGGGAGGGCATTCCAGGCCCGGGGGATGACGTGGGCCGGGGGTCGATGGCGGGACAGGCGAGAACGAGGTACAGTGAGGAGATTAGCGGTGCAGGAGCGGAGGGTGCGGGCGGGGCAGTAGAAGGAGAGAAGGGAGGTGAGGTAGGAGGGGGCGAGGTGATGGAGAGCCTTGAAGCCCAGGGTGAGGAGTCTCTGCCTGATGCGCAGATTGATCGGTAGCCATTGGAGGTTTTTGAGGAGGGGAGTGATATGTCCAGAGCGTTTCTGGACAAAGATAATCCGGGCAGCAGCATGAAGTATGGATTGAAGTGGAGAGAGACACGAGGATGGGAGATCAGAGAGAAGGCTAGTGCAGTAGTCCAGACGGGATAGGATGAGAGCTTGAATTAGCAGGGTAGCGGTTTGGATGGAGAGGAAAGGGCGGATCTTGGCAATGTTGTGGAGCTGAGACCGGCAGGTTTTGGTGACGGCTTGGATGTGAGGGGTGAATGAGAGAGCGGAGTCGAGGATGACACCAAGGTTGCGGGCTTGTGAGACGGGAAGGATGGTAGTGCCGTCAACAGAGATGGGAAAGTCAGGGAGAGGACAAGGTTTGGGAGGGAAGACAAGGAGCTACTACTACTCCTAACTACTTAGTACAGTGCTCTGCACAGGGTAAGTGCTTAATAAATATGATTGACTGAAAGTGCCTAAGTACTTAAGTGGTAGTTGGGAAGATATTATCTGGGGAACGGAAAACAGAATTAGAAGACCTGATTCCTGCCCTCAAGAGGGAGGAGCTCCTCTAATAATTACAATAATAATGATGGTATTTATTAAGCTCTTATTATGTGCCAAGCCCTGTTCTAAGCACTTGGGGTAGATATAAGGTGATCAGGTTGTCCGACATGGGGCTCACCTTAATCCCCATTTTACAGATGAAGTAACTGAGGTCCAGTGAAGTGAAGTGACTTGCCCAAAGTCATACAGCTGACAAGTGGCAGAACCCGGATTAGAACCCACAATCTCTGACTCCCAAACTCGGGGTCTTTCCACTCAGCCACGCTGCTTCTCTAGATTGTGAGCACAATGTGGGCAGGGATTGTGTCTGTTTGTTGTTGTAGTGTACCCTCCCAAGCACTTAGTGCATTGCTTTAACACATAAGCACTCAATAAATATGACTGAATGAAGAGGCTTGTTCTCTAGAAAAGGAGATAGACACAAAATAGTTTACTAATAGAAGAAAAAGGAAACGTGGATTTGTAGATGAGTACATGGCTTAAATGTTTTAAGTTGATATGTGCAGAAATGCTATAGCAGGGTGAGACTGCAAAAGTGTTCAACTGAGTCAAAAGAACTAGGGAGAGGAAAAATTATTTGGGGATGGCTGCCTGGAAGGGATGTGATTCGGGAGGATTTTGAATATGGGGAAAACGGTGGATTCAAGATATAAGAGAGTTCTGGGCAGGAAGGGATACGTGAGCAAGGGGTTGCAGTTAAATGAGACAAGAGTGTTGCTCGGAGGGTAAGTGATCTTGAAAGGAATGAAGAGTGTGAGCTGGGGTGTAGAGGGAGAAAGAGAGCAGATGAAGTGCTTTAAAACCAGTGGTTGGGAGTTTTTACTTAATATAGGCAGAACTGGACAACCATTGAAGGTTTCTGAGAACTGTGGAGGCACTGCCTCACATACCTGGAAATGAGGAACTATTGATAATAATAACAATAATAACAACAATGGTATTTGTTAAGCACTTACTGTGGGCTGAGCACTGTTCTAAGCAGTGGGGTAGATACAAGATAAACATGTCCCACATGGGGTTCACAATCCTAATCCCCATTTTACAAATGAGATAACCAAGGCACAGAGAAGTTAAGTGACTTGCCCAAGGTCACACAGCAGAAAAGCAGCAATAACAATATTGTGTGCCTATTTTTCTATCTATTTTCCTGAGCTATCCATCACTCCTAGGACTTTGGGAATTGATGGTCTTTAAACTAATTTGCATAGTGTTAAAATACATTGGTACAATAATGAGATTTGGTACAATAATGAGATTTGGTACAATACTGAGATTTAAGAGACAAAGCATACTGAAGTGATATTTTTGGTTCATTTGTACAAGAATATGAAGAATACAAAGATAACCAGACTAAAATGTCTGTTCTTTATTTCTTAATTGCTTTATGTACCAATTACTTATTTGATTTATTTTTGGCCCCTTTTGCCTTATTCTTTTCTACTTTTTGTTTAGGGACTCACCTTAATTGGCACTTATTTTAATTGATGAGCTCTTTGCTTTGGTCTATTGCCTTATCACTCTTCTTGGAAATAGATTTTTTTTAATTAAGTGATCTTCACCCTCATTCTCTTTCACTTCAAATCCTCTTGACTCTTATTTTTCACCTTTTTTCTAAATTCTAAAAACTACACCAAGCATTCTCATCTCATTGAGGTTTTCAGCCCAATTTGTTTTTAACTTTATGTCATGTATGCACTACCCCAAACTAGGGAGTCTCAACTTCCACATATTAGAACAATTGTGATTTTCAAATATTCTAATCAAAGTCATAATTCACTAAATAAGGGGTAAAAGAGCTACATTTTTAATTGATTTAACCATGAAAATCAGACTCTGAATAGATTGATCAATAAGGGGGCAACGAATGCTCTTTCACCAAAATCTTTAAAAGTTAAAAAGAGTTTCATATATCTACGACCAGCTAGTTTACCTACAAATAGCCTAGCTGACTTCTTGAGGTCCATTAAGTCAAAATTCTCATCACGCAAATACCTTAAACTCATCACGTAAATAAAATAACTCATCACGAGCAAACACCTGAGGGCTTGGACTTCTAGATTTTTAGGGGATTTCATAGTTCACCCTCTTCCTTAACTAGAGAGCTCCAAGTTACACTTTGAAAAATACTTAGAGTGTAGCTGTGTAAAGCAAAAAAAAAAAAAAGCTACAGATGAGTAACTCGATTTAGATCAATCCTCCAGAAGAGCTAGTGACTTTTTAACCATGTCTCCCGGGAATTTTTGTGATATTTTTATGGCAACTCAGGCTCTCTCTCCTCCCCAACCTTTTGATCACAGCACAATCAATTAGTCCATTCTGCAGGGCATCACTGAAAGGATGCAAGGGAAAAAAAAGTGAAGAGCGCTTAGGACTGTCATACCATATCCGAATCCCTCAGAGAGGGATAGAACAAGCACCACAATAAGATATGCACAAAAGAGCAGAGCAAAAGCAAGAGGCGAAGAAAGCAAATACAGATTGTTAGTGTTCTGTAAAATATGAAATGATTACATGCTAGCTAGCTTTAATCCTTGCTGACAGAAAAAAACCATGGGGGAGATACTGGTTGATTAATTAAAAAGAAAAAAGGGTATGTTGTGCATATGGTATATGCTTTAAAAAGTAGGGTTTTTTTTATATAAATGAGTGTCTTGGAAAGCACAAGAAGTACGAGAATCCTAGCTCACATGTTGCCATGCTGAGATGCAGAATGCAATTGGGGCCATACATATTTGAAATACTAATAAGTGACTTAAAACTACCCACTTTGACATTAGGAGGTCAAACCAATGTTCCATCCAGCCTAGAACTTTCAATCATTCAAACAATCAATGGTGCGTATTTTTCACTTACCTTGTGCAGAACACTGAACTAAGCACTTGGGAGAGTAAAATACAAGAGTTGATAGACACATTCCCTGCCCACAAGGAGCTTATTTGGTTTCTGATAGTGGCATCAGGAAGCTTGAAGAAAGACTATGATGGTTTCATGGTTATTTTAATTTTAATTAGATAATGGAATTCTAATGGCTAGCAATTCTAACCAATTCAAACATTTAGTGATGTAGCACCTGAAATACTTACTCTTTTCCCCCAGTGGCCTTATTTATCCCTCTGGCACCCCAATTATGTATTTAAAACATTTCCTTGCCTAATGACATTTGGGGATTGCACAACCTCCTTGGATAAGTACATCCACATGATTACTACTTCCTGTATGAAAAAAGCTTTTCCTTTTTTTGGCACATCCCTCTTCACGTTTCAGAAGATGCCTTCTAGTTCTGGTGTTGTGGTGATTTAGTGAAAAACAATTCCATGTTCACCCCACCCACCCATTTCATCCCTTTGCAAACTTCAATCAGGTCTTCTGTTGGTCTCTATCTCTTCAGACTGTAGATTCCCAATCTTTCCAATTTATCCTCATGCACAACGCAGCATGGTCTTCTGGATAGAGCACAGGCCTGTAAGTCAGAAGGACCTGGGTTGCAATCATGGCCCTGCCTCTTGCCTGTTGTGTCACCATGGACAAGTCACTTCACTATGCCTCAGTTTCCTCATCTGTAAAATGGGGATTAAAACATGAGCCCCGTGTGAGGCATGGGCCGCGTCCAACCTGATTAACTTGTATCTACCCCAATACTTAGTAGTGTCTGGCACATAGTAAGCGCTTAACAAATATCATAAGTAAGCTACTGCATCTCTCAGCTCCTATTTATTGCTCATCTTTGTATCTTTTTCAGCTTTATTATGACTTCCTTAAGATATGGTGACAAATCCCAAATGTGGCATGCAGGTAGGGTGGCCAGGTGTGGCTCTCAAAAAAAAACTACACCCTGAGAAGCACCTGATGTCATATATGGCACATCGGCAGGCCATGTGACATGATAAATCATACCGCCACTATCAAATCGGCCTGATACTAGACTGTTTATCTGGGGGATCCTGCCCTAGCCTATTCCAACTGTTTCAGTGCTCTTCCCTTCCCATAAAACTTCTATGTGAACCCAAGATGCTGCATCTTATCCACGGAATACGGCAGGAGGAGAGGCAGGGATGATGTTGAGGACAGAAGGCAGACACACCAGACAGAAAAACAACTCGTACAACATTATCGATAGGTCAGTCACATTCAGTGAGCATTTATGGTGTGCAGAACACTGTGCTGAGTGTTGAGAAAAGTACAATACAACAGGGTTGGTAGACATGTTCCCTGCCCTATAGGGCAAGCTGAAACCTGGACAAAATGCCACCCCAATAACAGGTGCAGATCTAATAATAATAATTATTGTTATTATGGTAAATGGTTAAGTGCTTACTATGTGCCAGGCACTGCACTAAGCACTGGGGTGGATACAAGCAAATCAGGTTTGGACACAGTCCCTGTCCCACGTGGGGCTCACAGTCTCAAATCCCCACTTTACAGATGAGGTAACTGAGGCACAGAGAAGTGAAGTGACTTGCCCACGGTCACACAGCAGACAGGTGGCAGAGCTGGGATTAGAACCCATGACCTTCTGACTCCCAGGCCAGTCCTCTATGCCATGTGGAACGTTTGTTTTTTATCCCTTTGTGTGATAGCAAAGATCTTGTTGCCCTTTTTAGTTACCACATCACAGGAAACCAAGGAACAAATTACAATGACTCCAAGTTCTCTTTCCTCTGTGATAGCTGATGGTTCAGTGCCCATTTTGATAAAGCTGTACGTTAATTGTTTTTCCCATAGGTGCAATTTATTTTCATTTGCTCACACTGAAAAAATATCTTTCACTTTTATGCCTAAGCTCTAAAATTTCGGAGATTTTCCTGCAGAGATTCCAACATGGCTTTTCACAATGCAGAATCAATTACTGCTCTCTACAAACTTGGACATTTGACCACACACTTCCCCTTCCTGCTTCTATTGTCATTTCTGAAAACAAAGATAGATGCTCATATCAATCAATCAATTATGTTTACTGAGCATTTACTCTTGGCACAACCTGGATAAACCTTTAAAGTTATACTTCTTCATTCAGGAAAAAAATGAACATTTAGGTCTGATGACTAAGCATAAAATACCAAAGAGCAGGTATTGATGATCCCTGCCCACAAGGTGCTTGAAGATTAGAGGGGAAGACAGACAGGAAAATAAATTAAAGGTAGGGGAAGCAACTGAGTTTAAGGATACGTACATTAAGTGTGGTAGGGCTGGGGATGGGCGTGAGTAGCCAAGTGCTTAGAGGCTGGGACTAAGTGCATGGTAGTAGGTATGTAACTTCAGGCAAATCACTTAAAATTTTTGGGCCTCAGTTTCCTCATCTTGACTTCTCTCTGCCTCAGTTACCTCATCTGCAGAATGGGGATTTAGACTGTGAGCCCCACGTGGGACAACCTGATGACCTTGTATCTATGCCAGCGCTTAGAACAGTGCTCGGCACCTAGTAAGCACATAACAAATGCCATCATTATTATCATTACATATTCCCAGACTGAGCCCCCTTTTTATCTCCTCCCCACCCCCCCAACCCTACCACCTTCCCCTCCCCACAGCACTTGTGTATATTTGTACAGATTTATTACTCTTTTTTACTTGTACATATTTATTTTCTTAATGATGTGCATATTGCTGTAATTCTACTTATTCTGATGGTTTTGACACCTGTCTACATGTTTTGTTTTGTTGTCTGTCTCCCCATTCTAGACTGTGAGCCCGTTGTTGGGTAGGGACCACCTCTATATGTTGCCGACTTGTACTTCCCAAGCTCTTAGTACAGTGCTCTGCACAGAGTAAGCACTCAATAAATACGACAATGAATGAATGACAGATGGTCAACAGAAAAACAAGGTCAAATTGTTTGAAACCATTAATTCTTGAACAATTCAATAATAAAATCACCCCAACTCAAAAGCAAGTCATTGTTTAAAAGCTTTAGAGGATACAGTAGAATGTATTTTAGTTTTTAGAAGCTTTCTTCCAGTTTTTTTAACCCAATATTCACGATGGAAAATTCCATCCAAACACAATATCCTGTTTAAAAAAAAATGAAATATATATACATATATATTACATATATGATTGCTACAGAAATCACATCAAAGGCTTTATGAAAATCTAAATGATTCCATCCAATTGAAACTGTAGCAACTACACTAGAAAATACAGGACAGCCTCCTTTATTTGGCCTGTCTTTAAAGACACAAAATATCAGGATTAGTTTGGCTTGCCATACACTTTATTCAATTTGCCCCACCTTAGAAGCCATGGGAGCCTGCTGAACATTTGAAATCTAAAAGCCAGAGAAAGGTGAAGACCACTAAGATAAGTGTCTGACATCCCACAATATATGGAATGAAATAAAATGAAAAGGAAGGTGGTGTGACGTCTTCCCTAGCAGCAGAGGCAATGGCTCACCACTGCCAAGTGCTAGTCACTGCCGCCCATCCCACAGGCCACTCCAGCCCAAATACATTTCCTGCTAAAATGCAGTGATGCTCCAGGAGAAATAAATAGCTTGCAGCTGCCCGTTAATGCTGCCACCTCTGGATACCAGGCTGAGGGTGGCCTGTACAACTGCCATCTGCACAAACTATCTGGGCCTGGGCCACTGTTTTCATTTCTGCTACCTCCAATCAATCAAAAGCATTTACTGAGAGCCTACTGTGTGCAGGACCTCATCCCAGCTCCACTACTCATCTGCTGTGTGACTTTGGGCAAGTCACTTAGCTTAGCGTGGCTCAGTGGAAAGAGCACGGGCTTGGGAGTCCGTGGTCATGGGTTCTAATCCCAGCTCCGCCATTTGTCAGCTGGGTGACCTTGGGCCAGTCATTTAACTTCTCTGAGCCTCAGTTACCTCATCTGTAAAATAGGGATTAAGATTGTGAGCCCCACATGGGACAATCCCCCCCCCCCCCCCCAGAGCTTAGAACAGTTCTTGGAACATAGTAAGCACTTAAATACCAACATTATTATTATTATTATTATTTTCTGTGCCTCAGTTACCTCATCTGTAAAATGGGGATTAAGACTGTGAGCCTGTGTCAACCTGATTAGCTTGTACCTTCCCCAGTACTTAGTACAGTGCAGCACTTAACAAATACCAAAAACAAACAAAAAAAATAGGTAATGTCTGCCAACCCCTCTAGACTGTAAGCACCTGGCGGGCAGGGAATGTGTCTACCAACTCTATTCAATTGTGTTTTCCCAAGTGCTTAACACAGCACTCTGCACACAGTAAGTGCTCAATAAATATAATAATAATGTTGGCATTTATTAAGCACTTACTATGTGCAAAGCACTGTTCTAAGCACTAGGGAGGTTACAAGGTGATCAGGTTGTCCCACAGCATGCTCACAGTCTTAATCCCCGTTTTACAGTTATGGTAACTGAGGCACAGAGAGGTTAAGTGACTTGCCCAAAGTCACACAGCTGACAACTGGCAGAGCTGGAATTTGAACCCATGATCTCTGACTCCAAAGCCTGTGCTCTTTCCATTGAGCCATGCTGCTTCTCCTAAATGCCATCAGTATTATTTATAAATATCATTGATTAACTGCAATGCACTATATGAAGCTCCCTCCAGACTGTAAGCTCATTGTAGGCAAGGAATGTGTTTGTTATATTGTTGTGTTGAACTCTACCAAGTGCTGAGTACAATGCTCTGAACTAGGTAAGTGCTCAATAAATACGATTGATTAACTAAATGCATGGGAGCATACAATACTATAGGGTTGGTAAATATGATCCCTGACCTCAAGGATCTTACAGTCTAGAGGGAGAGACAGACTTTAAAATTACGGATAAGGGAAGCAGCAAAATGTGAGGATATGTACACAAGTGTTGTGGGGTTGGGAGGTGGGTAACAAAGTGCTTAAGGGGTACAGACCCAAGTGCACAGACTATGCAGAAGCGAGGTCAAATATGGTGGGGAAATGGGGGGTTATTCATGAAAGGCTTCTTGGAAGAGATGAGATTTTAGCAGGGCTTTAAAGATGATGAGAGTGGTGGTGCATTGGATATTCAAAGGATGGAAATTCCAGGCCAGAGACTGTGAGCCCACTGTTGGGTAGGGACTGTCTCTATATGTTGCCAACTTGTACTTACCAAGCGCTTAGTACAGTGCTCTGCACACAGTAAGCGCTCAATAAATACGATTGATTGATTGATTGATGGGAGAAGAGGTGGATGGGAAGAGAGATGAGATCCAGGTGCAGTAAGTAGATGAGTGTTAGAGGAGCAAAGTGTGAAGGCTGGGTTGTAGTGGGAGATGAGCAGGTAAACAGGAAAAGGAGAGCTGACAAGAACTACCTCCCTTTTGTGGCCCTCAGGCAATGCTCCCTGCAGCAGAAACTCGGAATCCTGCCTTGGAGAGATTTATGAAGGGGAACAGATTCACCCTGCTTTGCAGAACGTGTCATATAACAGCACTACCCTAAATCCCACAGCACACTCCACCAGCCCTGAAAATAAGGATAGGCTTTTTATACTTCTAGTATATAACTGGTTCAAATTATTATTCCCTGAATCACACTTTGGATATCTTCCTCCTCCAGGTTGATGGTCTTCATGCATTATCAGAAGAGCATGCCCTCCAATTACTATTTATCCAAGCTATATATATTTTGCTTAGCTTCTGCTCACAAGACACTTTTTCCAGGGGATAAATAATATTTGCTGTCTTTCCATGCAGCCCACATAGTTGGTCAATGTTGTGTAAAAAAACACCATTAGTATTCAAAAGAAATAGAAAGTTTTGCCTACCTGGCTTATTCTTTCCAAATATCTGGGCTAATGGGTTACAGTAATGCAAGTTAAGCAAAATTGCAGAATTTTGTGGAAAAAGCTTAAACAGAATATAGAAACAGTCTGCAGTGCTTCAGCTATTCTCTGCTCTCAGAGAATAGTATAATTCTCTCAGTCTCATCAGCTATGATACTCCCTATTTACAGTACTCTGCACATGATAAGAGCTCAATAAATACAATTAAATGAATGAATGAATCAAGATCAATAAGCTACTTGGGGGACAGCTAGGGATGAGGAGGAAAAAAGACAGGGATGCTAGCAAATACTTCCTTAAAGCAGTGTGGTGGATGTCAAGGAGGGCCTCCATCACACTTGTCTTCCCAATGCTCTAATGCCACTGTCCCAGATAATATTTGGCACATTCTAGAGCTCCCAACAACCTCGAAGAATTCTGGCAATATGATGCTTTTTATATTTAAACAGTTATGATGACCTAAAATGCCATATTGTTATAAAATCAGGGAGAGTGATTAAATTTTTATATTAGCATCTGGAGTTTTTTCTGGGCAAAGACTTGTTAAAACGTTAAGACTGCTGTGGAACAGAAAGGACCTTAACTTTTGTAGTTTTTCCAAGATTTTTCTATATACGTCATCAGTTTTCCCAGGGAGCTGTTCATTACACATCTTTTCTTGTACATCAAATACACACTATACTGCTATTTGGACAGAGACACAGAAATAAATCTATGTGGTTTATCGTATTTTTAAGAACCAATTCTTTAGATGTTCTACCCATTTAAACACTGTTCAACATTGTCGTGTTGTAGTTGAGTGAATGCCTGAAGAATTATGCTGATTGTGATATTTCACTTGGCACAAATTCATGGGATTCAGACTAGATGAGTTACCATTGTGCCTACATTCATTGATACAGACAGAAGACAGAATTAATATAACTATAAATGCTGAAAAAATGCTGTAATTATATTATTCTAAACTTACATCACAAGTCATTCATTGGTAGTACTACCAGCATTCTCATTAAAACTTTTTTCTTATTAAAAAATATCAGATTAATTTTACACTAAGAACAGTAGCATAAAAAGTGTTTATCCTAGAGACAAGCACTCCATCTGCTATGAACACATACCTTTATAGATAAAATTGGAGTGTGTGGGGGGAATATTACAATTCAGTTTCCTTCCTCTGAAATCCAATTTTCTATCTTTATTACTAGAGAGCTACTTAGAATTATACTAATTGGCCTTCCCAGCAGGCTTAAAAGCAGATTCTTCATAGCACACGCTTTCAAGAGGTAAGTATTTATAGTGTGTCATTACTTCTTACATGTGCTATCAGCTATTTTCTCCCTATTTAGTTATGATAAATAAAAAAGATATTTTTCTGGGTTATTATTGCAGTTTTAGTCTATTAGAATTATATATATGTGGTAACCATTTTGAAATGCACACTGCTATTTGGAAAAGTATGCTTAAGTGAATGTTATTTCATAAAGGCAATTCTTGTTTCTATTCCCTTTCATCTGGGGATCTTAATCTAATAAATATACCTAGTAAATGGCCTTCAAGTCATACATTAATTTTCCTAGCCTTCCATTCCTCAGGTATCGGTTTGAAATTTCCCCATGAACAGTAGTGACCATTTACTATATGACAGCTATGAAGTGGTCTAAGTTAAAGTAATTCAGTACCTTCGGCCCAGTTTCGAGGAGATAGGTTGCAAAATAATCTGATACAATGACTTCAATGCGGCATTCTGTTCAACTATGGTAAGGAGAATCTATCTGGCTACTGATATTTTAGATTTCACTGATATTAGTCCATATTCAAAAACATTTCAAAGAATTTGGATAATGAAAAACATCAGGGAAATTCAGAGAGTGCAATACTGAAAAATCACCTGTTCCATTTGCATATCAAAATGAACACAATCGTACTAATTTCAGGGAAAGAAAATTATCTCCCTTCTAGTTTGTCATTTTTGATTCAGTCAATATTTATTTGCATCCTTTCACCATGATAATGACAGTCTCCCACTGTAAACAGTGGACAGGCCTGGACCCAATCACAAGGACTCCAGGCCAGATCACCTAAGCGATTAATAAATACTATTGATGATGATGAAGGATTTATAATGGTAGAGGTGTGTACAGACCAACCTGCTGTCTCTCATCCCTGCCAGTCATGATCCTGCTGGGACAATGAACAGAAGTAGGGCAGGAGACCAGGACCTCTTGAACCCAATACAGATGAAATTCATTTGTGAACCCCAGGACATCTGTGTTTACTTCCTTCACCATGCACTGATGAACCAAAAGAACTATAGCTTGTTTCAGAATCTTGAGTGGAGGAACAGAAAATAATTTCCTTTTTAAGGTTTTAAGAAATAATTTGAAGATATTAACTGAAATGGTCTTCCACATCTATGTTTAAAAGGACTTCTAAGATGTCACCAAAACCACCACCTTCAAGAAAAAAGGAAGGGAGCTGTAAACTTTTTGTGAGCAGGGAACATGTCAAGCAACTCTGTTGTTGTACTGTACTCTCCCAACCGCTAAGTACAGTGCTATGTACACAGTAAGTGCTCAATAAATACAACTGATTGATCGAGCTGATTGTGGAAACTACAAGTATGACTCCAGCTTTCTATTGCTTGGAAGATTCTAGCCGGAATCCTTTGTATAGCTATTGAAAAGTAGAGCTCACCCTGCACTACCTGCTATGTGAATCACCATGTGATTTCAGACCAAAATGCAACATGGCACATTTGATCACCTATTTTCAAAGCCCTTTTGAAATCACATCTCCTCCAGGAGGCCTTCCCTGATTAGTACAGTGCTCTGCACACAGTAAGCACTTAATAAATACGACTGAATGAATGAATACCTAATCTTCTCACTCATTATTACCACTTCAGCACTTCTACATCACCTAAGCCCTTTGGTTCTTAAACTTCCCACACATCTCTTGTGGCCTCTATTTAGCTATACCCTTATGAGGAGCAGTATGGCCTAGTGGAAAGATCATGGGCCTGGGAGTGAGAGGATCAGTGAGTCACTTAACTTATCTGTGCCTCAGTTTCCTCATCTGTAAAATGAGCATTCAATACCCGCGCTCCTACTTAGATTGTGCACCTGATTATCTTGTATCTACCCCCTCCACCTAGTAAAGTGCTTAGTACATGCAAAGTACTTAATAAATACCATAATTATTATTATTAATTCCCCTTATCTATATTTCTTTATAGTTTCTGTCTCCCAACTAAAATAATGTAAACTCCACGAGAGCAGAAATCATATTCATTCATTCAATCATATTTATTGAGTGCTTACTGTGTGCAGAGCACTGTACTAAGCACTTGGAAGGTACAATTCAGCAATAGAGACAATCCCTGCCCACATTGGGCTTACAGTCTAGCGTGGGGGGAAAAAACTCTCCTGGACTCTTCTGAGTGCTATGTCCAGTCCTCTGCAGAGAATAAGTCCTCAATAAATACTATTGGTTGACAGTATTTATGAACACTTCCTTTGTTAGTCCATTCTGTTTTATGCACTCTCCATAAAATGGTTAGTTTGATAAGCTGCTGAAATTTCTTTATAAATTCAGGAGAGAATTCAAGAGTCAAATAAATTTTAATTAGGGTCAAGAATATATAATATACCTCTTTTCAAGTTCAAGGGTGATGTTGCTGATGGGGAGATTCAGATCTTCCCAAAGCCTCTGCTTGGAAGGGAGCGATCTCTCTCCTGACTGCTGAAGGTGAAGCTGGTCTGTCTCCTGCTGTTATCTCCAACAGTTCTGTTATGCCCCATTGTTTGAGGCTGCTTCACTAGGCCTTTTAAAACATTTGTTTTGTCCTCCCTGCTTGACTGTGTTCTCTTTCAATTCACCATTCTGCAGAGCCTGAGGGATCCAATCACCCATTCCTCTCATGTTTCCTTGCAATGAAACTGTGTTGCCAAAAGCCTCATGGCTGATTAGCTGATTGCCTCCCAGGACCTCACTGAAGATGACCTTATGTTACCATTTGATATTGATTATTGCTCATTGGGGCACTGATGAACTATTCGAGGCCCTTTCTGGGTACAAATGTCACAGTCACAAAAATTTACCCCCTAAAGGCAACCACTTTAGTTCAAGCCTTTGTCCTCTCTGGATTTATTGCAACAGCATCTTTCCCGGGTTTCCTAGCCTCTGGTCTCTTGCCTTATGGCTGCCCAGTTTTTCTTCCTAAAACCCATTACTACCTCTGAAGGCTTCAATGCCTACCCTTTTCTCTCAGCAGTTACAGAAACTCCTAATCATTGGATTCAAAACCCTTCCCATCCCTCTTTACTTTTCCATTCTTTTCTCTCCTTACACCCCAATTTAAATCTTCACTCCTCCAAGCTAAGCGAAAATTTAACAGCTCTATTGTTATTTTTGAGGCCGGGGAAAAAAAGAATTGAAAGAGTTCAAGGCTGCCAATGAAGGAATCTGGGATAGTCAGTAAGTGGGTATCATGTCTATTATTTGAATTGAACTCTCTCAGGCACTTAGTATAGTGTTCTGAACAAAGTGTTTATTAAATACCACCTAAACACTTTTTGGACTCTTCATTGAATGCACATGTAATTTGTTCAATGGGAGACAGCATGGCCTAGTTGAAAGAACACTGACAGAGCCAAGAGACTTCCAGACTATAAGTTCACTGGGGGCTGGGAATGTGTCTGTTTATTGTTGTACTCTCTCAAGCACTTAGTACAGTGCTCTGAACACAGTAAGTGCTCAATAAATATGACTGAATGAACCTAGGTTTTAGTCCTAGCCCTAGCACTGGCCTACAGTTTGACCAGGGATAAATTACTTAACTTCTCTGTACCTCAGTTTCCTCATCTTTAAAATGGGAATAGAATGCTTATTCTCCCTACCTCTTAAACTGAGCGCTGAGTGGGGCAGGCATTTTATCTGATTTGATTATCTTGTTACTACTCCAGCACTCAGCAAACTGGTTGGTATGCACTAAATGCATAATACAAGCATTTGTATTACAAGCATAGGCAGACAGCTATCCCCTTGAGACACATGCCCAAAGGTGACTGTAAATCTCTTGGCAGAGACAACCTGGTACTCACAACTCATGATTCGTCTGGAAAAACAAAAAACAAAAAGAGTAACAACAGAGATCTTCAAGGCCAAACACTATCACAGAATTCTGGTACTGGGGTAGCATAATGCCACTGAAAAAATGCTCAAAAACCAAGTAGAATGTAGAATCAGCCTAACCCAGACAAAAGTAGCACACAAAATTATCTTTAATATATACACACATATATATGTATATATACATATAGTATACATAGATATGTATATGAATATTATGGTGAACCTTGATTCACACCACATTTCCAAGGTATTAGAGTACTTTCCTCAATTCAGTAAAATCAGCCACCCCAGGGACACAAGAAAAATCAGTGCAAAAGATGGGAGATTGTTCCACATATATTAAAGCACCAGAATAATGAAGCCATGAATTAGCATTTGATAAATTCAAAGTTTCTTCCTTGGACAAAATCTAAAGAGCACAAAATAGCTACTGCACTGAAGGAAAGGGGATGAGCGCCTGTTTACCCAACGCAACAGCAAACTGGAATTGAGTCAGAAACTGAGGATAAAATTCTAACCAAGTTTCCTCGGATTATGAATGACTGTGGCTGTGTGATACATGGGCCCTAGCCCTTTCTCTCAATCAGTCTTACCTGGTTGTAACATTTACACAGCACGTCAGATGGATGAACCACACCGCAAAGTGTTCAACCTCTATTTAATCACCAAGAAAGTAAGGTCTGTTAAAGACCTAACAGGGTCTAAATGACTAACACCAGAGCAGGAAAAATAGGGTGGTTGGTTTTTTTTAAATGGTCTCCTCCTGTGGAGGTGAGCAGAGAGTCACTAATTAAGCTTTCCTTACTTCTTTCTTCTCACAGGGCTGAAACAAACAAAACTCTTAAACCATGGGACCGAAAAGAAAGCCATAAAATAACTGCTGCTATGAAAAGTGAAACTGTAACAAAAGAAGTCTGTGTAGCAACTTATCCAGTGATATAAAAGCAACAGGGGCCCAATTGTGTGTGATACTTGAACGAGTACAGTAAGTTGGCAAGAGACAGCTCAGAAATGATTTTCCCATTTTTAGAAAACAACCTTTCTGAAGTACATGTGGGGGTTGCCTGTTCATTTTTCAAGTGGGCAACATGACAGTTCAGTTGCAGATAATCAAGAAACCCAGGGGGCAATTAGTAGAACTGCTTTGACAGTGAGAAAGTGAAAACACCTCATTGTTGCAGTCACCAGAGTCATATTTGGAAGATGTCTTATTAGGAATTGAGATCAGCTATGCTTCTCCAAGCTATATAAAATGCCTCTAACGTTGTCTCAAATGAAAATATCTAATTCTTTGTCTCATTTCCACCTTAATGTATTCACAGCCATGTAAGGTGATCAGAATACTGGCCTCTTCAGGTGGATTGAGGGTAGCATGGCTAAAAGGAAGCGGGAGGAGACAAAGAGTAGGGGAAGGGAGAATAAGAAAGAGAAAAGGAAATGGGGAAAGGGGAAATAGGGGACAAGATAAATGAGGGAAGTAAAGATGATGGCTTGGGAGAGTGCAATATAACAAACACATTCTCAGGAATTATATTGGGTATAATTCAGGATTTGACTATAGGTAGCTAATTAGAGAAGCGGTGTGGCTCAGTGGAAAGAGCATGGGCTTTGGAGTCAGTGGTCATGGGTTCAGATCCTGGCTCTGCCAATTGTCAGCTGTGTGACTTTGGGCAAGTCACTTAACTTCTTTGCACCTCAGTTACCTCATCTGTAAAATGAGGATTGATTGTGAGCTCCCTGTGGGACAACCTGATCACCTTGTAACCTCCCCAGTGCTTAGAACAGTGCTTTGCACATAGTAAGTGCTTAATAAATGCCATTATTATTATTATTATTATTAATTAGGCTTGTTAGGTGCTGTGGATGTCTACTTACATCCTGTAACATAAGCAGTTGGCACCACTGACATCCTTTCAGAGATCCAGTTCATGGTTAGGTGTGGTTTTGAAAATATTCCTATTTCTATGTCTTTTATTTTTACTCCCCCACTACTGCATAATAAAAGGTTTGCTTTCACCAAATGATGTCTCCAAGTGCTTAGTACAGTGCTCTGTACACAGAAAGCTCTCAATAAATATGACCGACTAAATGAATGAGGAGTTGAAAGAGGAGGGTCAGAGAAGGAAGACCAGGATAATGGTTTTTTCTCCCTCTGCTGCCATGGCGTCTTCAGTGATTAACTAAGCAGATGTAGCTACTGAGCCCTGTCCAAGATGAGCTAGGTGGGCTGGGACTGCTATTAATCAATCGATCAGATTTGAGCCCTTACCGTGTGCAGAGTACTGTACTAAGCACTTGGGAGAGTACAATAAAATAGTGTTGGTAGACACATTCCCTACCAACTCAGCAGTGATGGAGGACCCTGGCCCTAGCACTGCACCCAGATCCCATGAGTCTCATCCCCACAGTTTTTAAGGGGTGGGCCACTAGGTTCCTGCAGTATATATGTTCGTACATATTTATTACTCTATTTATTTATTTATTTTACTTGTACATATCTATTCTATTTATTTTATTTTGTTAGTATGTTTGGCTATTTATTTTATTTTGTTAGTATGTTTGGTTTTGTTCTCCGTCTCCCCCTTTTAGACTGTGAGCCCACTGTTGGGTAGGGACTGTCTCTATATGTTGCCAACTTGTACTTCCCAAGCGCTTAGTACAGTTCTTTGCACACAGTAAGCGCTCAATAAATACAGTTGATTGATTGATTGACTGCAGTCTCTAGTTTTCAAAGCTACTGATGTTAAACCCTACAGGCCAGCCTTAGCTCTGTCTCTGCCCTTCAAAGTTCCCCTGCCTGCTCATCCTTCCTTTCTGGTTGAGGAGGAACTTGAATGCTGAAATTATGTCCCTCCATACATCCCTTCTCTTCTTAAAGACAAGTCTCCCTAAATCAGGCAGCAGGGCACAAGTCTGTCCTGTCCAAATCTGGGCATCACTAGTCACTATTTAATTAGGTTATTTAAGGACTACCTGTCTGGATGGAAACTGGAGGATGAACTAGACTTCCGTCTAGTAAATACAACATAGTAAGCACGTAATAAATGCCATTATTATTATTATTATATGACACAACTTATTTGAGATCCATGAAGATCTCTTTTTCACAAATTCTGCCAAGATACATAAATGATCTTTGATGAACTGTGTAGGCAAACTTAAGAAGTAATCAACTGCATGAAATAGAGATTTACAAAATCACCTCTTAGTTTAAACCAGAACATAAATCAATCATTCATATCAATCAATTGAATTATTGAACACTTACTATGTGAAGAGCACTCTACTAAGCGCTTTGGGGAGTACAATATAACAGACTTGGTAGGCATGTTCCCTGCCCATAATGAGCTTACAGTCAAGAAGGGGAGCTTACTGTGTATAGTGTGGGGGGGGGGGGAGGGGTGCGCTTTCATGCAGTCACACACACACGCACACACACATACACACAAAATAGATTTTGAATTCCTAAAGATGGTGAAAACAATCAGCATAACTATCCTTAATCATCAGATAAGATAAAACTTCAACTGTGATTTTGCATTTTTCTCACCAAATAAAACACCACTTAAGAATGTTGCATTTTAATTTTTAGGACTCAAAATTTAAAATATGCTTGAGGGAAACCAAATATAGAGCTATATCTCAGTTTGGAGGAATAAATGCTGCCCTTCAGTAAATACCCCTCTATTTTCACATCTGTCTCCCCTTCTAGTCTACACACTCCTTGGGGTCAGGGATCATGACCACCTACTCTATTTGTCTGGTATTCTCCCTAAGCACTTGGTACAGTACTCTGCACATGATAAGCACTTTTAATAAACACCACTGACTGATCACTTCCGAGGCAAACGCTGCAATTGGATCATCTAAGCTGGCAATGTAAATCTTAATAGAAATGAGACAGGGAAAGGAAGCAGGAATCTAATAATAATAATAATAATAATAATAATAATAATGGTATTTGTTAAGCGCTTACTATGTGCAAAGCATTGTTCTAAGCGCTGGGGAGGTTACAAGGTGATCAAGTTGTCCCACGGGGGCTCACAGTCTTAATCCCCATTTTCCACATGAGGTAACTGAGGCACAGAGAAGTTGTGACTTGCCCAAAGTCACACAGCTGACAGTGGAGGAGAGTCAAATGACAGAGAAGGTCAAGCACACGACAAGTCAATGTAGACAGGAAATGTATTTTTAATACATTTATGAATCCCTAAAATTATTTATAGTAGGATTCAATATATTGCTAAAAGTATAGGCAGCATCGATATTCAAATCTAATGGCACAAAATTCTCAAAAAAAGGGATAAGCATAAATTCCCAGAATTAACAGGTAGGTTGCCTGTATGACAATGAAATAACTCCTTACAGACTGCAATCTTAAAATGGACTACAAGCAACTGACTGATAACAGTGATGAGTCAATCGATAGTGCTTATTGAGTATCTGTAGAAAGCTAGGCACTGAACTCTGAACTCCTAAACCATACAAGCTGAATACCAACTGGCTGAATTACTATGACTGCCATTGCCTGAAATTTCAGCACAATCTGATAATTCTGTGAGAAAAAGTCTCAGAGTACCACACCTATCATCGTGAACAATGATGCTGACATTGCTTCAGTGCCAGTGAAGAAAGTGCAGAGAATAGAAAGAGGATTGTATGCTGAAAGGAAGAAAAACAGAACAAAAATAAAATATATGCTATACCTTGGAGATAGAAAAAATACTATAAAAGCCAAAACAAATTTAGGAGGAAAATCGGGAGACCAAACCCTCAATACACCTAATCTTAAATCTAATATTCATATTCATTTAGAGAAGGAAATCTAATAAACAATTCCCAACTGTCCATCAACTTGCATTTTCAGGCCAAATAGGTATTTGGATTTACTGGCGGCAGTGAATCAATTTGAATTCCTCCCATTAGAAGCTCTAAAACAGAACTAGACTCATTTTAACCACTGTATCATATGGTGTTAGTTTTCCTTCCCTCATTCTTTTTTTAAAAATGGTATTTGTTAAGCACTTACAGACACTATATTAGACACTGAGTAGATACAAGTTAATCAGGTCACACCCAGTCCCTGTCCCAGATGGGGCTTACAGTCTACTGAAGAAGGACGACAGCTTTTGAATCCCCATTTTACAGGTGAGGAAACTGAAGCCTACAGAAGTTAAGTGACTTGCCCAAGTTTCCCCAGCAGGCAAAAAGCAGAACCTGGATTAGAACCCACGTCCTCCTGCTCCTAGCCCACACACTTTCCACTGGAAGACACTTTTTGCCTTCTGTGCAGGACAGTGGGGTGGGATTGACCTCCTTGGTCCTGCTGATACTTCAACGATATTCCTTATTTATCCATTCTCACAAGCAATTCTTAGACGTGAATAAGATGTAAATCACTCCTTTTAATTTGATGGTAGTACCAGTGATATTTGACCTCCAAACCAGCTCGGGTTCATGCCTGAGCATTTTGGGGAAAGCTCTGGTATATGGCTTTTAGTCAAGAAAGGCAAAATTTCACTTGGAAACCAGTGGAAGGTGAAGTCTCCAAAATGAGGGAAATATTAAGAATGGTATCTCTGCTCTGTTCCATCCTGGCTCCACCACTTATTAGATGTGTGACTTTGGGCAAGTCACTTAATAATAATAATAATAATAATGGCATTTATTAAGTGCTTACTATGTGCAAAGCACTGTTCTAAGAGCTGGGGAGGTTACAAGGTGATCAAGTTGTCCCACAGGGGGCTCACAACGTAACTTAACTTCTCTGTGCCTCAGTTACTTCATCTGGAAAATGGGGATTAAGACTGTGAGCCCCATGTGGGACAACCTGATTACCATGTATCTCCCCCAGCACTTAGAACAGTGCTTGGCACATAGTAAACGCTTAACAAATACCAAATTATTACACAACCGACCTACATTATCAGAATGTGCAATCTATATGTACTAGATGTATAAAAGATGGCAACAGCAGCTGAGGAGTGAATAACTCACATTTTTTTTTGTAGTGTAAACTGGGAAATAATCACAAAATGAGGATCATCAACCTATACAGTCTTTCACCCAGAAAGACTAGGGCAAGTCATAAGAGACTGGAGACCTAGCAACGAACACCAGAGCCTTCTCTCTAAGCCCTGAAAAGAATGCAGGCCTGGGAATCAGAGGACCTGGGTTCTATTCCCAGCTCTGCCATGTGACTGCTTTATGACCTTAGGTGAGTCACAACTTCTCTATGCCTCAGTTTCCTCAAATTTACATTTGAATTTGAAACTGGGAGAAAAATATAATTTAAATGTAATTTACACGATTACACGCTGAGAAGCTGCATGGCTCAGTGGAAAGAGCATGAGCTCAGAGGTCATGGGTTCAAATCCCAGTTCCGCCCACTGTCAGCTGTGTGACTTTGGGCAAGTCACTTAACTTCTCTGTGCCACAGTTACCTCATCTGTAAAATGGGGATTAAAACTGTGAGCCCCCTGGGGGACAACCTGATCACCTTGTAACCTCCCCAGCGCTTAGAACAGTGCTTTGCACATAGTGAGCGCTTAACAAATATCATCAATATTATTTATTACAAATGTAAATTAGGGATTAAATAATTTGTTTTCCCTCCTACTTAGACTGTGAGCCCTATTTAGGCCAGGGATTATCTGATGGTTATCTTGTTTTCACTTCAGCACTTAGAAGATGCTTGGCAAATAGTAAGTGCTTAACAAATACCACAACTGTTATTATTATTACTGTTATCATCATCATTATCATCAATACGCCTCTGGCCTAGGAATTTCCTGAAGCACATGGCCACAAAAGCAAATGCTTCTATTCCTTCAAGGGCCATTAATGTGTTAGTTTACTAATTTTCTTTTGCAGAAACCTTTGAAAATGGTATCTAAAAGAAGGTCTATAAGCCTAAGGTGCACTTCTCCTTTTGATTTCATTATTACAGCACTTGTTAAGCATTTAAGTATCAAGCACTATAATAAACATTGGGGTATATATAAGATAATCATATATGCATATATTTCCAATCATCCTAACATTTAGAACTCTAGAAATTAATTTATGTTTCATCCAGTTTCAAAAAGGTCAGTCATATTTAGTCACGAAAAGTACATTTTTACAATTATTTGGATATTGTTATAGTTTTCACTGATTTCTTTCCATTATTTACTATATTTTAATAGGTAGCACTTGTGGAAATTTTTTTAGAGATTAAAAACCCATCAAAATAACTTAATTTAGCAAATCAAATTGACTTATTTAGTGAAATATTATAATATTAATAATATATATTATATATTATACAATATGTATGCAATATAATGATATAATATTTATTTACTGCATCAGCCTTCTCTCTGATCTCCCATCCTCGTGTCTCTCCCCACTTCAATCTATACTTCATGCTGCTGCCCGGATTGTCTTTGTCCAGAAATGCTCTGGGCATATCACTCCCCTCCTCAAAAAGCTCCAGTGGCTACCAATCAATCTGCGCATCAGGCAGAAACTCCTCACCCTGGGCTTCAAGGCTGTCCATCACCTCGCCCCCTCCTACCTCACCTCCCTTCTCTCCTTCTATA